>NW_026068166.1:399578-410931 GCF_014885135.2 Alexandromys fortis
GAACATTTATAAACAATATTTGGGAATATGGACGTAGTTATTTCTCTCCAAACTGCTTCCTGCTGAATGGGGGCGTCGTTAATTAGGTCTTTCATGGTATAACCTGTGTGCTAGGTTCATCTCAGTCGGCAGTTCGTCAGTTGAGTGAAGTAATTTTCTGAAGGTGTTCACTGAAACCTTTCAGGAGGGCGTGGTCTATCATACCATATTCGAATAGAAGAAATGAACAGACTCTCACCCTCTGTGAAAACAAAATAGGAAACTCCTTTTGAAAGCATCAGGTCCTTAGATCCAAATCAACATATTTTTTGTGTTATTATTATTTATTATTATTATAATTACAAACACACATAATAAGTATTATAGAAAATAAAAACCTACGGGCAACAAAACAACACTCTAGGAACCCATATCACTGAGAGGTGATTTCTGCCAGTGCTTTGTCGTCTCTTCTCCCCCATGATCACCTTCTCGATGCACGCTTTTCTTCTATGATCGTGTCACACATGCCCCTTTGCTGCAGGGTCTGTAAGGCAGAGTCTAGAACCTCTGCGTTTGTATTGCTCAGTTAGCTTATCAGCCTGTACGATGAAAGGTCTCTCTGTACTTAGCTCATTCATAGTTAAAAATTCAAAGAAAACACAATAGTATGCATAATTCGGACTCTCTCTGTACATTTCATCTTTATGTGGCTTATTTCTCTAACTCTATTACTTTTTCTACAGGTTTAATATTTGTTTTATTATCTTTACTCCTTTAATCTATGATTGTATGCTTTTATATTATAATTGTTTATACTCTTTTTCCTCTCTCTCTCTCTCTCTCTCTCTCTCTCTCTCTCTCTCTCTCTCTCTCTCTCCTGCACACATTTATCCAACGCTGTCCCCTTTTAGCAGTCTTTTCCATCTGAATTTGTCTTTATTGCATATCTGTAAGCCTTTTCTGACCAGGACCGCTTCTTAAAATGCTAAGCAGCTTAGCTAGGACTATGGCTGCTTTGTCTTTTGGCTTCACCCAGTCCAACATGGTATAGGTCTGTTTTTTGTGTGTTTAGGATTCCTTTTCAAGCTTTCTCAGGTTTTAAGTCGATGTAGTTAGCTCCACATTGGCATGCCAATCTGTTGGCGGAGGCTGCTTTTTCTTATTCCCAGCAACCCAGACCTGAAATAACCACACAGAAACTGTATTAAAATATTGCTTGACCAATTAGTTAAGTGTATTGCTAGCTAGCTCTTATGTCTTAATTGAACACATTTCCATTATTTTATTCTTTACCATGAGGCTTGTGGTTTACCAGCAAGGTTCTAGCTAGTGGCTCGTGTCTTTCTCCTCTGATAGCCCCATGGCATCTCTTTGACTCTGCCTCCTGTATGTATATATCTTTTTAAACTTAACTATATTCTGCTAAGCCATTGGCCAGAAGCAGCTTCTTTATTAACCACTGGCAAAAAAAAAAATATTACAGCATGCAGAGAGTAATCCCACATCTTAAGGGCAATATAACATAGCAAGTATCAAAAATCATGTAATTATTGTCATTGGGTCCTCCCCAACATACTAATTGAGCAGGAAGAGTAAGGTAGACAGTGAGTATTTTGAAGCACTTATGTTGTAAATAAATCTATCCCCAATGTGTATCCTTTTGTGCTACAATGCCTGTTGGAGACTATTTTGTGGAGGAGAGAAGCAAGTTTAAAGGCAGTGAAGGATCCATAAGATACAAAAATGCCTCTTTTGGTCTGGATTCTAATAGCTGTAATTCTTCTTTTGCCTCTCAAGATAATATGGACTGACTGTCAAACACCATCTTTCCTTCTAGAGTTTTAAATAGATTGGTTGGCACATTGGAAATACCAAGCCCATAAAGCTGGGGAGCAATTCCTAAACGAATTCCTTTTCAATGGAAAGGCCTAGCTTTTGTAGGTTAAGTTAGCTTTTTCATAGACTTTTCTAAGTCTTATCAAAAAGAAGAGAAAATTCAAGATTAGCATGAATGTCAATTTGCTCATACCATGCTTCAGGGTCATCTTCAGGCAATAGAGGAAAGTATTTAAAGAGGGAGTCATCACCAGCATAGTTATTAGTGATGATGTTTTTACTTTTGATTTTTGCCTGAATGGGGGAAACCTTATTGTTGTTGAAATGATTTCAACTATGAAAAGATGTGTTACATTTGTTTTGTTGCATTTTGTAATTACTTAAAAATATGTTGCATTTGTTTCTCTTTGCCTGCCTAAAATACCTGATTGCTCTCATAAGGAGCTAAATGATTAATAGTTAGACAGAGAAAGGCAGACTAATGGGTAGAGAGAAAAAAGATAGGGGGAGAAATGTACACTGGAGAGAACAAGAGAAGAATGGGAAAGAAGAAAAGAAGAAGAGAACAAGGGAGAAACAGAGGGAGGCAACAGGCGCCAGCCAGGCACCCAGTTAGGCAGGCACTAGCCAAATGCAGAAGCAGGAAAGGAAGGGCATACAAAAAGGAAAGATACAGACCCTTGAGACAAAAACATAGGTGAAGAGAAACAGATTAAAATAAGAACTAAGATAAGAGTATTTATTGTAGAAGGAGCTAAGCAACACATAGAAACAAGACCCACCTACATCAATTTATAACTAATATTAATTCTCCATGTCATGATTTGGGAGCTGGCTGCTGGCAAAAAACCAAAAGCCTGATTTTCTATTTTGCTTCTTTTACCAATTTTAAGGTTGGATTATCCAGTTTATATTCTTTGAATGTATTAGCTATCTCTTTCCCATGATTAGTTTCTTCCTTAAGCATTTTGATAAGATCAAAAATAATGCACATTACCAAAAATTGGACTTTTCCCCTTGTTTACAGATGCCTTTTCAATATTCTTTCAGATTCTATTGATACTTCTTTCTTGTGGAAACCAGAGATTATAACCTTAAACAACATGCAAGCAGTCTAATAGTTGTGATTTTGATACTAGTGTTCTTCGTAATTTGAAAAGTGATGTATAAGTTGAACATATGGCAATACCTCCTCTGGACACTGCACCTTTATTCTTGCTCACCTCCTTCTGTGAGGGATACCACTCTTATCTCATAGCTGACTTTTAGATCCCTGATATTTTATTTAAAAAAAAACTATCTTTTTTTTCATTTTACATGCCAATCATAGTTTCCAGTCCTTCCCTCCTCCCATTCCCTCCAACTTCCCCCAACCCAAACACCCATCTGCTCCTCCAAGAAGGTTAAGCACATTGCTTTGGGGGAAAGTCCAAGGACCTCCCTACTATACCTAGGCTGAGTAAGGTATCCATACAAAGAGAATGAGTTCCCAAAAAGCCAGTACATGCAGTAGGAATAAATTCTGGTGCCACTGCCAGCGGCCCCCCCAGTCAGCCCCAGCCATGCAACTGTCACCCACATTCACAGGAACTAGTTTGGTCCTATGCTGGTTCCTTCCCTATCCAGTTGGAGTCAGTGAGCTCTCATTAGCTTAGGTAAGCTGTTTCAGTGGGTTCCCATCACGGTCTTGACCTATTTGCTCATATTCTCACTCCTCCTACTCCTCAACTAGACTTTGGGAGCTCATCCCAGTGTTCCATTGCAGGTCTCTGCCTCTGTTTCCATCAGTTGCTTTATTAAGGTTCTATGGTGATATTTAAGATATTCATCAGTCTGAATACAGGGCAAGGTCAGTTCAGGCACCCTCTCCACTATTGCTTAAGGTCTTAGCTGGGGTCATCTTTATGGATTACTGGAAATTTCTCTAGTGCCAAGTTTCTTGCTAGTCCCATAATGGCTCCATCAATCAAAATATCTCTTTCCTTGCTCTCATCTCTGTCCTTTGTCCATCTCGAGTATCCTGTTCCCTCAAGTTCTGTCCCCTTCTCTCCTCCTTTTCCCTTTCTGCCCTTCCTTTCCCCCCCACCCCCATTCTCCCAATTTTGTCTGGAGATCTTGTCTATTTCCCCTTTCCAGTCAGATCTATAGGTTTTTCTTAGGTTTCACCTTGTTACTTAGCTCTTCTCTAGGGTCATGGACTATAGCTTGTTATCCTATGCTTTAAAGCTAGTATCCACTTATGAGTGAATACATACAATATTCATTTTTCTGAGTCTGGGTTACCTCACTCAGAATGTTTTTTCTAGTGCAATCCATTTGCATGTAAATTTTAAAATGTCTTTTTTTTAACCACTGAGTAGTACTCCATTGTGTACCACATTTTCTTCATCCATTCTCCAGTTGAGGGGCATCTAGGTTTCTTTTCCAGGTTCCGGTTATTACAATAATGCTGCTATGAACATAGTTGAACAAATGTCCTTGTAGTATGATTGAACATCCTTTGGGTATATGCCTGAGTGGTATTGCTGGGTCCTCAGGTATGTTAACTCCCAATTTTCTGAGAAACCACCATACTGATTTCCAGAGTAGTTATACAAGTTTGCATTCCTACCAGTAATGGAGGGTATTTCCCTTATTCCACATTGTCTCCAGCATATGCTATCATTAGTGGTTTTGATCTTATCCATTCTGATTGATATAAGATGGTATCTCAGAGTTGTTTGATTTGCATTTCCCTGATGATTAACAATGTTGAGCATTTCCTTAAGTGTACTTTGACCATTTGGGATTCTTCAATTGATAATTCTTTGTTTAGTTTTGTACTCCGTTTTTAATTGGGTTATTTGGAATTTTGATGTCTAATTTTTTGAATTCTTTATATATTTTAGAGATCAGTTCTTTGTCTGATGTTGGGTTGGTGATGATCTTTCCCATTCAGTAGGCTGCCTTTTTGTTGTATTGGCTGTGTTCTGTGCTTTACAGAAGCTTCTCAGTTTCAGGAGGTCACATTTATTTATTGTTGCTTGCAGTGTCTATGCTACTGGGATTATATTTGGAAAGTGAACTCCTGGGCCAATGCATTGGAAGACAACTTCCCACTCTCTATTCTATGAGGTTCCGTGTGGTTGGATTTATATTGAGGTCTTATATTCATTTAGACTTGAGTTTTGTGAATTGGGATACATATAGACCTATTGATATTCTTCTACATGTTGACATCCAGTTATATCAGTACCATTTGTTGAAAACTCTTTCTTTTTTTCCATTGTAAAATGTTAGTTTCTTTGTCAAATATCGGGTGTTCATAGATGTGTGGATTAATATATCAGTCTTCGATTCAGTTCCATTGGTCAACCTGTCTGGTTTGATGCCAAAACCAAGCTGTTTACATTACTGTAGCTCTGTAGCAGAGCTTGATGTCAGGGATGGTAATGCTTCTGGAAGTTCCTTTTATTGTACAGGATTGTTTTGGCTATCCTGTTTTTTTTTTGTTTGTTTGTTTGTTTGTTCATATGAAGTTAATAATTGTTCTTTCAAGGTCTGTGAAGAATTGTGTTGAGTTTTTAATGGGAATTGCATTGAATGTATAGATTGCTTTTGGTAGAATTACCATTTTTAATATGATAATCCTACCTATCCAAGAGCATGGAAGATCTTTCAATTTTCTGTTATCTTCTTCAATTTCTTTCTTCAAAGACTTAAAGTTCTTGTCTAAGAGGTTTTTCACTTCTTTGGTTAGTTTTACCCCCAAGATATTTTATGTTACTTGTGGCTATTGTGAAGGGTGATGTTTCTCTGATTTCCTTCTCAGCTCTCCATTTAATTTAATGTTGGATGTAGACTTTCTGTATATTGCTTTTATTATCTTTAGATATGTTCTTTGTATCTCGGATCTCTCCAAGACCTTTATCATGAAGGGGTGTTGAATTTTGTTGAATGCTATTTCAGGATCTAATTAGATAATTATACTTTTTCAGTTTATTTATACAATGTATTACCTTGACAGATTTTCATATGTTGAACCAGCCCTGCATCTCTGGGATGAAGCCATCTTGAACATGGTGGATGATTTTTTATGTTTTCTTGGATTCTGTTTGCTAGTATTTTATTGAGTAATTTTGCATCTATGTTCATGAGTGAGATTGGTCTATAATTCTCATTCTTGGTTGAGTCTTTGTGTGGTTTCAATATCACGGTAACTGTAACCACATAGAGTTTGGCCATGTTCCTTCTGTTTCTATTATGTGGAACACTTTGAGGAGTATAGGTATTAGCTCTTAGGTTCCTGAGATTTAACACCCTTGTTCCCGCTCTAGGGGCAGTGGAACCTGGGAGAACAGAGTCAATAAATGAGACAGATTAAAGTCTCATGCAATATCCAACCTTATTCAGAACATCAGACAATTTACACCCTGAGGGTTAAGAAAGATCAGAAGAATAAAGTTATCATGAATCCAAAGTGTATATAATCACAACAAGCCACATGTCGCAAAAACATGTTTTTTTTTTTCATAAAGGCACATAAACAAATAACAAAAGCCAGTTGTGTTGAATAGAATAATTAGTAAACTCACTCCTATTGGCTGTACCTGGAGGGGCAAGAAGTCCATGTACATTCAAAGAACAATTCTCTGTTTTCAAAGAAACTGAAGTCACAAGGTTCTTGTTTTGTTTTCTTGGATCTTTCTTAAAAGTACTCAGAATTCCCCTCATATGACTCTCTCTTGGAACATGTTCTGACACACCCTGCCTCTTACATAGTCCCATTGCCACCCAACACTTCTTCCAATCCACATCCTTCCCACTTTCCCACATTGTACTGTGTGTGTGCACACGCATGCATGTGTTTGTGTGTGTGTGTGTGTGTGTGTGTGTATGCCTAGTGCCTCCTGCATGAGAACAGGTATGGAAAAATTCACTGGAGCATGAACATCTTACCACTAGCATGGAAGAAAATTTTTTTCCTCACCCAGCAACCATTAGTGGCTAACAGCTCCCTAGGAAGAAGCAGGGTCCCACAGCTCCTCTCCCCTCCAAAAGGAAATTTCACAGCCCCACTCTTACACAGATTATATTCCAGTAATAATGTTTTATTAAAATAAATGTTATTGATAGGAATAATATGAGAAGTGCAAAACTATATAAATATTATAAAATTAAAACTGTGTCAAAAAAACAAATACCAGCTTTTATCTGTACCTTGGGACATATATTTCAGTAGAAGGTATCTGTGGTTGATCTTCTTTGTTTAGTATGTAACGAAAAAGACAATTGAGAGTGTTTGAAAGAAAGGATGTCTTTTTTTTTAATCTAAAACAGGGCAGGTTTTGGATATATTAGAAGTTGCTGGTTTTAATGTGAATTATAGTCCTCCATCCACTCCAACTTTAGTGCTCTATTAAAATGACAAACCCACATTAAGAACTACTTTTCCTATGTCAAGTGTAAAAAATGCCAGTGACTCTGGTTCAAACTAATTCATTTCAAATATAAAATGTGATGTAATTTAGATAGGTTCCTGTTGATACAAAAGCCACAGATCTCACTTGAAAATGAATGAGACATGCTTATTCTGTAGCCCAATTTGAGTGACCATGGCCCAGGAAACATAGAGCCATGTAGTTTTCCCTGGATCTATGTTTCTACATGGAAACAGTCTCTCGCTTTATTATGGCATTATAGTATCAGAACAAATAATGTCATAAATAAAGGCAAAATGAAAATACAATGATAGGTACATCTTATAGTCAGATTACAACAAGATAAGGTAATCTCCCCTGTAAGCCTCAAATGTTATCTTGGCAGTCTTAGCTTTGTGATTGGTGGAAGCTAGTGCTCAGCAAATTTACAGATTTTAAAATGTTTTTTATCTATTAGTCACAAGATGTTAGTTCTGACACAGAGGTGGGCAAGGGATTATTTAAGTGGCCAAAGCTAGCACCACGTCAGGTCATTAGGCTGTTAGCCTGCAACATTGGCCCCCCTTCACATCACTGCGGTTCTCATCAATTAGTCAGTCTTTGCAAGCACAGCTTCATTCCAAAAGTGCTCCTATGAAGAACATAGACTTATCTCGGTAATGCCTGGCACACGCAAATCACACATGGGCAGGTTAAAACTGTGCTTGCTTTGCTTTACTTCGAAAGTAAGTTGACCTTGCTAATCATTTTCTCATTCTTTAGAACTTTTTTTTTCAAATTATATTTAGGAAATATGACCTTTAACTATGCTAAAATGTCTTGTAAATTGAGTCAAGGGAAAATGGGTAGTTGTTGGAGTCCTTTTAGGCAACCACTGCCTATAAATAGATGTGTCTTGTTCCTGATCTGTGATATTAACTAGTCTACTCCTATCAAGGAATTACTTGAAAGCACAGCCCTTTTCTGACAGTGGTCAGAAGAGCATTAACCAGCTGTCTGGGGAAAGTAAAGTATGTAGTTTGTTATTTTAATATAGAGAAAATACTCATAATGATAGGTACACCTTTGACCTAAGCACCCGTCCCACACTTGCATTTATTCTAATAATAACAAGACAAACAATCTTCCTCAAGAGCAAGTGCTGAGCACTGATAAGTTTCAAGATATCCTGCTGTGCATGATCAGATTATAATAACTTGGATTCACAGGTTGCCACCCTTGTGGACTGAGAGGGGAACTTGTGAAATCACAGCGTATATAATAAACTAAAGCCAGAAGACATGTCCATACACCACTGCCAGGAGCCACCAGATAGGAGAGGGGTGATGAGAATGCTTGCTAATCAAAAGCACCTCGGAGGAAGGTTACCCAGGCCCCGTCTGGACACATGACATTGGCTAATCGATATAGCACCCCAGTGTTTAACAAATGTTCCATCCAAAAATTCTTCTGTAATACTGAATTTCACTTCCTTCCGTTTCAATTATTCACATTGCTTTTGTTGTTTCTTCAAGAGCTAGACAGAAGTCAGTAAGAAAACACTATTATATTCATATACCTAAAGGGGTGTTTGCTTTTTCTGCCATGCTTCAGTTGTCCCTAGGCAGTGAAAAAAATAAATGATATGAAAAATAATCTAATCATTCCGCAGAAGACCTGTTTAATTTGAGTGTTTAATAAATGATGCGCTTTGGTACTGTGCTTTATGTTTTTTGTTTGGAAAGAAACTTCATTTCAACAAAAACATGGAAAGAATTTGGGGGTTCTCGTACAAATATACTCACATGTAGAGAAAGGGTGTATGTGAGGGCGAGAGAGATTGAGAAGGACAGAGACAGACAGACGTGGATACTTTAGATCTGATTTCAAAACAGAAATCTATATAATAAGGAGTCTGTAAGGTACAGTAAACATTAGCATTATGAGTATTATTAATGTTAAATCTGCTGTTTATATGAATCGATTATAGTGATAAATTATACTTCTTATTATTGCATTTTGCTTTTAAAAATGCATACTGTCTGTGTTTGTCCACAATATTACCACGACACAACTCAAGATCTTGGATTGTTTTAATGCTAGTGTATTGCATAAGAACTTCTATTTATTTTCTCTTCATCAAAAGCTACATTTTCTGCCTCTGTTTACCATGCAGAAATTGATCCACAATACATGTGGAGTCTCCAAGGGTATATTTAAATTTAGGAATTTTATTGCTAACTGTGAAGTTAATCTGCACTGTATGGATTCTTTTCCCCAGGAAACAGAAGTCACACTTCAAGCTAAACAACCGGAAGTGGAAAGGCTGTTGTCTGAAGGGCAGCATTTGTACAAGGAAAAACCAAGCACTCAGCCAGTGAAGGTAATGAAGCAACCTCTAGCAATATCTATTACCCCATAATGGGTTATACTTCCCCTGTTGGACACTTGCCATTGACAAGCTCTATTTATAATCATTGAAATAATTTGTAAGGAAATATTGGCCATGCTACAATCACAGAGGTAAAGCTGTCTTTTTGATCAACATTTCCTATTTCTATATTGTGATCTTAAGCCTATTAACAAGCCATTGCATTAGAGGACTCATTTCTGCCGCAGTATGGTACCACTAATACGAAAAGTAGTTCCACCTTCAAGGTAGATTAAATTCTTTGGGGGTTTTATTGCTTTGCTTGCCAGCCTTGATACTCTTCATATTGTTTGCTTTAATTTAAAGCAAGCCATTGCATCCCACTATCTTCAACAGCTGTAAAGACTCACAATATAGTCTATGACCTTTCTTTGCTCTGTTGCTATTTCTTATGAAAGAAGAGAAAACATGCATTCAGGCTTTAGTACTTTATTAGGTCAGGAATTTTTAGCGAAATGTCATGTAATTGCATCTTTGTCCAGTAAAAAGTCGGCCTGGGTGAGAGCTTTTTACTTGCTTTATTTTTGTGTGTTCATTTTGAAGTCCAGGGTACATTTAATCACTGAATCTTACCTGAGAAGAGAAATAGAAAGCTAGGTCAGTTGAAACAAACAAACACCTAATCAATGGTTTCCATTTGCAAATGAGAAGCCAGTGATAGATGATAACTAAATGTTAGGTAGCGTTTACCTTATTCTCAGTGTCGGGCCAAAATTGTAATGGCTTCCACTGTGATAAAGGTTCCTGAGAGCCTGTAAATGGCGGCTGTTTATTGATCAGTTTTGGTTTCTCAGCTAATGTTGCTGGCTGAGATTTAGGGAGCCTTACTCTCACATTCAAAACCATTCTAAAACTGTGCAGGTCAATAACCTCATTATACAGAAGCAGTTTGTCTTTGCAAATGGTATTACCAGAACTTGGGTTCTATTGTAAGCTCACTGCTTAGTTTTCTTGTACTTGAGCCAAGACTTAGGTCATCAGAATTGTTTGTTTTCCCCACAGTTTACGTGAAAG
The DNA here is from genome assembly GCF_014885135.2 of Alexandromys fortis. Lineage (NCBI taxonomy): Eukaryota > Metazoa > Chordata > Mammalia > Rodentia > Cricetidae > Alexandromys > Alexandromys fortis. The sequence goes on from NW_026068166.1 coordinate 410,241, forward strand.
TTTTCATTAGATAAATTTAAAGTTGGGTTCTGAACACAATGGCAAACCACCAGTTGCAAAAAAGCACAGCTCTTCTCTGGAAATATTAAAATTTATTTATTCAATAATAAGATTATATCTACTTCAGAAATTCAAGAAAGCTATTTACATACAATGTCAGGTTTGATATAATCCTTTTGAAAATGAAATAAATATTTTGGGGGTTTGGACTGCATACTTAGGGGCAGTTCTAAGAGCAGCAGTTTCAAAAGGGCTTACAGGTTAGTTAGCAAACTTGTTAAGTCTCCAGGGTGGTTACCACAGAGACCCTCATTCTAATGAGCCATGAAATAACCATATCGGCTAGAGGATAAGTGTGGGAGTTCCCTGCAGGTGTTGTTCAGGGAGGTGACCATGGGGCGAGATAATAACCGCAGCAGCACAGACACTAAGGGCCTCAATGAATAAATGGGACCTCCTGAGACTGAGAAGCTTCTGTAAAGCAAAGGACACTGTTGCTAAGACAGAAAGGCAACCCACTGACTGGGAGAAGATCTTCACCAACCCCGCAACTGACAAAGGTCTGATCTCCAAAATATATAAAGAACTCAAGAAACTAGACCGTAAAAGGCTAATCAACCCAATTATAAAATGGGGCACTGAGTTGAACAGAGATCTCTCAACAGAAGAAGTTCAAATGGCCAAAAGACAC
>NW_026068166.1:411970-423758 GCF_014885135.2 Alexandromys fortis
GGCGGTAGGGAAGAGACAGAAATCTTTAATAAATAAATAAATAAATAAATAAATAAATAAATAAAAATTAAAATAAAAAAAGAAAAAAAAGAATGAAAACCGGGTGAAGACTGATTTCATCAACCTGGATCAGACATTGGGAGTCTAATTCCAAGTGGCTCACTGTTGACAAATTTAAAACACAGTACAATTTTGGAAAAGTTTTCTGGACAACAATCAGTCCGATTCCAGGCATACAATAAGATTTAAAGTGTGACTACATACAACCTCTTTTACAAAGTATATGTGACCATGAGTGCAGGTTCTATAGCTAAATGACCTTGAATCTAGTGTGGTCTCTGATCAATAACATAGAAGTCAGCAGTCCGTAAAGTACTTGTGACATCTTCCCTAAAGATGGGTAATGGTAAAGGAAGGGAAGAACCTGGGATAATCATTCTGGGGAATTAGGCTGAGACTGCCTCTACAGCAAAATGGTCACCATGTAATGAAAAACCACCGCTCTCAGCTTTCTTGATGGAACACAGGTGTGTGACTTCTACCTTCTCCATTGAGGAGACACTCCTGCATGATTAACATCCTTGCATCTCTTAGTGCTTCTCTGTATGAGGACCTTTGAGCCTCCAACAGATAAGTCCATTCTATCAATTCTTGATGGATCGTCAACAACTTAGCCATATGGGTATGACAATGAATTGAGGATTAATACCCTTTCTTATGATTCGCAAATGAGCATTTAATTTTGCTTTACTTTCTGCTTTTGCATAATAGAAAAATCCTTCCTTCAAGATGTAGACAATTTTGCTTTTCTCATATATTAAATAATCCAACCAATGTTGCTTAACTTAATCTCACTTCCACCAATACACTCAGTCCCAAGGTTGCTTTGAAATGAGAACTGGGCTCTATGGCTGGCTCTATCCATTTCTGTTGTTTCTTAGTGAAGTAAATGGAAGGTTGATACAGAAAAAACCAAAGCCATACAACTTGCCCCCTCCCCCCACACACACTTTCCTTAAAGACATCTTGTAAGTCAATATTATTCTTCCTTCCCACCTTTCCTACTTCTCCATTTCCTGAGAGTTCAGCTCATTTGGGAGAAGTAAAATTTGAGAAAAAAGCATGGCTACAGTTACCAGATTTGTAGAGAAAGCAGAATGTCATATTGATGGGAGTAAGGGCTATGACAGATGTAGAGATAGCAGACGTAGAGAAATGGTTGTCTTGCAGCATTTTGTGTTGTTTTTCCATACTAGGCCTGGAACACTCAGGGGACTATACATGTTGAGCAAGTATTCTACTTTGGAGCCACACCTCTTGATATGGACCATTACTTGGAAAACACTTAAAAATTAGTTTCAGTTTTGTAGGATCCTGAAACACCAAAATCTCACAAAAAAATAGTCTCACAGTTCAGAATATGACATCTAAGAATCAATTCAGAAATTTGTGAGCATAAGTTGAATGCTTCTTCTTTAAAGGTACCTATTGGTGTTTCTGAAGGCTGATCCACTACTCTGACACCAAAAAAAGCCATTTCAACACTGAACCCGTGTTAAATTAAAGTGTGATATATTTTAAATTAAAGATCTCTCTAGCTTTTCCTTAATTTTAGACTTCTTATGCATTTATTAGAAATAAAACTGGACTTCCTAGTCTGGAATACATTTTTTATGATGAAAATTTGATTTGGATTACCTTTGGAAGACTGTATTTGGAAATAACTAATAGCAGGCAGAGTGATTTCCTTAAAAAGAAAAATGAGGAGACTGGAGAAATTTGTGCTGCTCGTCCAGAAGACGTCAGTTTAGTTCCTAGTATCCACACTGGGTGATTCACAACTGCCAGTAACTCCACCTCTAGCTATCTGACACCCTTTTCTGGCCTCTACCTCCAGCTTCACACATCTGCACATACACTAAAGGATATGCATATAATTATTTTTAAAGTAACTAAACTTATTCCTCAAGGTTATTTATGTAAGATTCAGTTGTCTATGTATATGGTCTTTCTACCATTTTCAGACTTTATCATTAAGGAAACATTTTAGAATGTCCATTTCTTAGGAAATTGGTTTTTGGTACCTCCACATTTTGTTTCAAAAATATTGCCTGGCTTAACTTCTGAATTCCTCTCCCAAAACAGTACTGAAATTGAGACATGGGGTCAACCGTACTTAGTCTCCTCACTGTTTTTTTTTCTTAATATGTCAATTTTAATAGGATTTCTTCTAAATTTTCACAAATGGGGAGAGATGGCTGAGAGCTTAAGACCACTTGTTGCTATGCTGGAGGACAACAATATGGTTCCCAGCAGCCATTTCAGGTAGCTTTCAATCACCTATCCCTTTAGTTCTAGAGGAGTCTGATACCCCTTTCTGGGTTCTGTTGAAATCTGTAGATAAATAATACAAATACATACACACACAAATGAATATTAAATAAAAATAATTCTTAAGAGAATTATAATGAATGCTAATCATAATATTTGAACATGAGAATTAGTCTACTTTTCCCACATTGAAGGTAACATTTGAAAAAAAATTGTAAACATAAATTTTTGACAGTCATATGAATACTTTAAAGTAATCTGGCATTTTCATATGTTCTATCTTAAATTCTACAAAATAAGATTAATTTACAAATTTTGTTTTTTTTTCACATTTTTAAACAGTTTTATTCCAATATTTCATGTGGTAGCTGGGGATATAGAGTATTTGCCTAACATTTATGAAGGGCTGGATATGTTCCTTAATTCTACATACAACTGATCATGATAGTGTATACCCACAATCCAAGCATTTGGAATGGAGAGCAGGTAGATCAATTCAAGGTTATCCCTGAATATTTCATGAGTTCAAGGCAACCCTTGATAACATGAGGCCTTGCATGAAAAAAAAAATAAACTTGAATTAGAAGTTTAAAAATATAAAATAAAACTGTAATGCAATAATCTTTTTGTACACCATGAAGAAATGTCACTTGGATTGGTCATTCAGTTGGTTAGGGATGTTTGTTATTGTTTAGGAAGGTAGGTTATAAATTATTATTGGTCATAGTCAAGAAGAAAAGCTGAGAAAAGGGGATTAAATTCAGTGATCTTATCCTGAGAAGAAAAAGGTGTGATATAGAAATAACATGATAAAAAGTTAGATTATTGAGTCTAATTTTAAATGAAAAACCAACTATTAGTCTTAAATATTTTACATTGGTATGGATTTTTATATATAGATACAAATTTAATTTTATTTTTGTTATACTGTGTATATGATTCTACTCTTGTTTAAGAAATTTTTATATATTGATACAAATTTAAGCTTTTTTTAGAACATACTGTACATACATCTATACTGTTGTTTAAGGTATTCTACCTATGTAACTCACTTAACAATGTAATGTGAATTTCTAGTCCTTGAAAGTTAATGTTACAAACTATTCAGATAATAAAGAAATACAAGTTATCAGTCACTTATAATAATCAATTTATAGTCATTTTAGGTATCTTTTCAAGGTCAAGCAGAGACATATTTTAGATAGACAGATGGTCTTCAAATACTTCAAAGACCTGCTGAATGTATAATTTAATTAAAGCCACAAGTCAAAAAGTAAATTAATACAAATTTGCTAGTTTAAGTTATAAGAGATAGTTAGAAATGAGCCTAAGCTATCAGCCTGGCTTTCATAATAAGTCTCCATGTCATGATTTGGAAGCTCCCAGAAATGACAAATAAAGACTCCCTACAGTAAATACTTCATATCAATATTACTAATACATAAAGCTTACATTTTTTGGTGATATTTGCAGTATTTTGGCCCTAGTGTTGCCAACTCTCACAAGTGGCTCAGAGCTGAGGACAAGGCCAGAATCCTCGCTTGAAGCAGTCATAGCAGGAGTGAGGGGGGCAAGGAGCCATAGATGATGATGAAGTTCTCACTAAGGGGGAAAATAAGCACAATACCCATGTGATTCTGTTAAATTCCCTGGGTGTAGTTAGACTTTCATTAGCCTGCCTGTTCCCAACTAATAACATGGAGACTTATTACGAAGTATGAAAGCTTGGTTGAAGCTTAGACTTGTTCTCAACTATCTCTTAAAACTCAAATTAACATGTTTATATTAATCTATATTCTGGCAGTAGCTTGTTATCTCCACCATACTGTACAACCTGCTTCCTCTGCATCTCACTGGTGAGTTTCTCACTCTTAGATTCCTGCCTTGAATTTCTCTCTCTGCCCAAAAGTACTTTCTATCCTCTCCTGCCTAGCTACTGGCTGTTCAGCTCTCTGTTAAACCAATCAGAAAATGTCTTTGGCAGATCCGTTAAAAGAGTTACATCTTCACAGTGTACAAAAGTATTATCCCACAACATTTCTCCCTCTTTGTCCAAATAAAAAGGAAAGGTTTCAATTCTAACAGAGTAAAACTATATAAAATATGAACAATTATCAGGTAAAAAATTATGTTCATAATGTCCAACCCATTTGTATTTGGCAAATTTAGAGAAAGTACTCTATTATCTATCCTATCTTGGTGAGTCCAAATTTTTAAGCCCAAATCACTTTCTCTCATAACTTTTAGGACCAATATAAAATATATTTTTATACCTTAAAACATTTTTTCTCAGATAAACAACTTAAGTTTTTATGTTTCTTAATATTTATAAACTTTACATCTCTTTTGTAAGTTTCTTTTCTGAATTTGGTAACAAGAAAAACTGTAAAACTATAGCTATTTATTCTTCAACACCATCAGAGAACTAGAATGATGAAAATATTATTTGATTAAACAGGAAATGCAGAGAAAGCAACTTCAAAATCATATAAATGACAGAAACATCTGGCTTCTTGGACAGTCACCCAAGTTTTTTCTGCAATCATGAGGCATCCATCTTTGGTCTATATGCCTCGAAAATCTAACTAACATTTTGTAAAGCAGGAATTTTTAAGGACCAGCCTACTTTCTCTTGGCAGTTGACTTCTTTGTGTCCTGGTTGTCCAATTTTTAAAGGATACTGTCATCAGTCAAGGCAAAGGCAGTTTCTTGCCTAGGGGCCAGCTTTTCCTCATTTAAAGAAAACTCCATATGGAGGTTCTCTGATGCCCACATTTTCTCTTAAGTAGATTGGTGCTGTGAGGAACAGACGTATTTCACTGTCATGAAAAGCCTTTTGTTATGAAAACATTTTAAGTGTCATATTCTGTAGATGTCTGAAGTGTTTAAAAAAACTTATCTATCTAAAATATATCATACTTAATCTTGAAAACATACCTAACATAACTGCATGTTTGATTATTATAGATGTTTAACTACTAACCACCATTTCTTAATTATCTTAAATAGTTTATACTATCTTTCAAGGACTATAACTTATATTTTAAATAAGCTACATAGGTACAATACGTTAAACAAGAATAGAAGCATACATACACACACACACACACATATATATAACAAAAATAACTTTGAATTTATATCAACATACAAAAACTCTGCACAAATGTAAAATATTAGTTGATTTTTAGTTTAAAATTACTTTTAATAAACTACCTTTTAATCCTAGCATTCTTATACCCCCCCCCTGATTTTTTCACTACATAGGAGAGAAAGAAGAATAGAGGAACAAAAAAGAAAAAAAAAATTAATCTAACCTCCTATGTTTAGTTTCCTATCTGGCCAAAACCAATAACCACTTGCAACTAATCTCTTTAAATATGACAAATATCAATAACCCACCAAATGACCAAAACCCACCCCTTGCAAAAGTGGACAAACATTCTCAAAATTACTTTATATCATTTGGGGGTGATGACATTGATAAGGGACCCTGAAAAAGTTGAAATATTTATCAAATCCTGGAAGAGTTAGCTGTATCATTTGTTGTCCAGACTTTGTGTAATGGGAAAGTTCAGAGCTAAACAGAAATTATAACTGGGGAAGACTGTAAGACTGAACCTTCTCAGCTAATCCCTTTGAACTTGTTCTGTATGCAGATTTTTGAATAAACTGCAACAGAGGCATTCTAAGAGGTTGGATCAACTAGCCTACTTGTCTTCATTGGTGTGTGTTCATTTATTTTTTTTTTCTGAAAACAAACTTTTAAAGGTAACATACATATCTGCATTAGCACAAGTATGCACTAACAGTGTGCATAAAATAGCTGAAGATGATTCTCTGTTCTATGTTTGAGCAGGTAAAATGCATCTGTCAAGTTTAAGGCTGCTTGAGTTGCATAATCACACTGTGATATAAATCTTCATCCATGCCACATGAAAGGATACCATGTAAAAATAAGTTATGAGGACTTTGCACCCAACAAGACTTATCAGACTCATCCAATCTCAGAGATTTTTGCATGTCAAGGGATCAGCATAAATATCGCCTGCCTTGTAGTTTTTCTTAATTTCCTCCTTCATGTCTGCAGCCATGATTTTCAGGTGGTCTTGTCTTGTCAGATATAATCTTTATTATTTTTTAAGAAATCCATAGCTTTTTGTTTCCTGTGAAAACAAAGTCATAACTTCTCTCCCAGTGCAGTACATATCTCAACTTCCATTCTGAAGTTAAGATGTTATTAATATATATAGGCTGAATTAATGTAGTAGTTTTCCACAATCCAATGTCTATAAGCACCTGTTGCTTTTTAGTCATTAGCATTTATAAAATTCAAAATCAATAAAGCACTTTACAGGATTCAGATGGCTTGTGTTATGGTGTTTCTTATTACATTCTTCTTATTATATCTTATTCTTAATCTATTCATATTACTTTACAATCTTTTTAAATACCTCACTTTACTGTTTTTAAACTATTTTTTTCTATGATTGTCTATGCCCATTTTTTTTTCTTTCCTCATCACATAAACACGTTCTCAAGCATACTTTACCTGTTTTAGATGTTTCATTCTTTACTTGTTTTAGATGTTTTTCTCAGTCTGGATCGGGTGTTCTGCATGCTGTGGCTCAGGAATATGTTGCAAAGTCCTTCCAGGTATCTGCATGCTCCTTTTGCGGCTCAGCTTAGAACACAGTGCTGACTGCTGGCTCTGCCTCCCTTAGGACTGTGAGAGCCTACCTAGCCTTCTGCCCACAGTCACAGGCCAGGAACTTCATTAACTGCCCCAACTCTGGGGAGTTACAGGCCATGAGGTGGCAAATATTTCCACCTATTCCCTTGCCAGATAGTTGGCTTTTTGTTTGGATATACGGTCTCCAAGGAGCGTGACAACTACAGTCAGGTATTCTTTGGACTGCAAGTTCCAAAATAATGACACAGAGATTTATTATTAAGTATAAAAGCTTAGCCTTAGCTTAGGCCTGTTCCCAACTACCTCTTAAAACTCTCTATTTAGCCAAATTCTCCTTGACTACATCTAGAAGCCTCCACAGCATAAATCCTTTTGATTATTTGAGCATATCAACCAAATTCATTTGCTATTCAAAATAGGCAATTGAAACAGAAATTATTATGAAGGCTTAAATATGAGCTGAGTCAATTCGGAGGAAATATTTGAGCAGAGAGCATCAGTTTATGCTTGCTCAGTATCTTGCTGCAACTAAGCAGTACATTTGAGATTTTAAGTTCACCTTCACATACATTATATGCATTTATATAGGGAAACATCAGATGAAATGGTGCAGTTGCAGTGGCCACAGCCATGTCTATGTCATAGTTGTTAAATGTCAAGCATTCTCACGAGACACGACTTTAAAATTTTAAAAGTCTTAAATTCAAAGAGTTTACAATTACAATTCATTTATGTTTGTATGTGTTTATGTGCGTGGAAGCCAAAAGTCAGTATTGGCTGCATCCTCTGTCACTTCTACACCATGGATTATTTTAGAAAGGCTCTTTTACTAAGCCTGAGGCTCATGGACTGGCTAGAATGACTGCAAGGAGCTTGTGGTATCCACCTATGCCTGCACAAAGGACCCAGGATCACAGATGCAAGCTACGACACCCTTTTTTTTTTTTTTTTTTTTTTTTTTTTTTTTTTTTTTTTTTTACTTAGCTGGGGTAACTAAACTCATAAACATGCTCTTCATAAAATATATACTCACAAAAGAAATTAATAAATCAATGAGTTAAGTTGTATTAGAAGTGTTAGTGAAATCAGTAACATGTATTTTTTCTATTAAAGAGGAAGTTAGAAGATTTGAGATCTGAGTGGGAGGCTGTAAACCATTTACTTCGGGAGCTGAAGACAAAGCAGCCTGATCGTGTCCCTGGACTGCCCACTATTGGAGCCTGTAAGTACATTGTGTCCCACGATTTCACTTTTGCTTTAGCTGTTTGCTCAAAACCATGGCTATGAGATTATCTCTGACTGAAAAGGAAAATTGGTTTCTGAATCTGCAGAAAGAAGTAAACATTTATTTTATATTTTATGCAAAAGGTCTTTGCGTGGGTCCCTCAGACACTGAGATGTTTACAGGCTGTATTTTCTGAAGATCTAATTTCAATGAAAAAAGAGGTCATGTAAGAAAAAACCATAATGGTTTTAAAAGATACTTTAGCTTGTTCCTTAAGAGCATCAAAGCTGGCTGGCTTTGTGGAACCATACAAAATTGCCAGGAGAGGACCTCTCCTTTGTATTTCTGATTCTTTGGAGGCAGAGGATTTATGGGATTAGTTTTTAATTAAAGCTGAAGGTGATTCTTCATAAGGAAACTCAACAAACCACCACGTCCCTAGCATCAAGTTGAAGGTGTAATGACACAGATGTAATGAAAAAGATGTGCAAGACTTGTAGGGTTTTATTTGTGTTTGTTTGTTTGTTTTTGCTTTTGCATGGTGCACCGAAATTATTATATCAAGGTTCTAGTGAATAAATTATGTCATTTTATTTTTTTTCACGAACTCTAACTTTTGGTTATCTCTGTAAAAATGCAATTCTTTATTGGTGTTTGTTTTCCAGAAGTTATTGGTATGTTCCATAGTCTGTGATTTTGTGAAGATAATGTGTTGAATGATATTTTTTATCAAATTGTGAAAATTAAGGGTTTATATTTCTACATAAGGTATTCTGAATCTTACAGGAATAATCAAAGCCAGGGAACAATAAAAAACCTGTTTAATATGCTGTGTTCCTAAATGGTATGATGGGGTTTCTAACTGGAAATACATTTAAAGAAAGTTTTGGTTTATAAGAACATATATAGCTAATCTATTTAATTAATGTATATGGATCAACTTCTGCGTATTGGACATCAGACAAAGTGCTGAGAATTTTCCATAAAATAAGTTAGTCTCTCATTTTATAAAGCATAGTCAATCTGGAAGAGAAAGATGAAAAGCTAATGAAAAGAAAATGCATTATCTCAATTATAAGTGCTATGAGAAAGAGATAGTCTCCCAATTCATGCCAAATGGTTTAGGACAGACAGGCAGAAAGTCAAGCCCTTGCCCTAGCCCCTTCAAACCTATCTACATTTTAATAGTCTCTCCAGTTGTCCCAGCAGACACTACAGTATGCTAAACATAGTTTCAGAGAAAATGAAAAGGTAAGAAAATTGGGAAGCGAGCGGCGATGGGGCCATTGTTTTCTGAAGTGTAGCTTGGCAAGCTAGTCTGCCTGAAAACATCAGAATGGTGATGTGACACAGTGAACATTGTCTGTGAATGGACAGAAATCATGATGGGGGGACACAAAGTCACAGCTGCCACACCAAGTAAGGTACGAGAATGGAAGTGGGTGGTAATCACAAAGGACATTGAGCCTGTAGGAGAGGCTCCACAAAGAACAAGAAAGAGCATGGAAGCAAGCCAGTATTGTCAGGCACCTGCTCCGTGTATTTTCCCCCTCAGTGAGAACTTCATCACCATCTAAGGCTCCTTGCCCCCCTCACTCCTGCTATGACTGCTTCATGCGAGGATTCTGGCCTTGTCCTCAGCTCTGAGCCACTCGTGAGAGTTGGCAGCACTAGGGCCAAAGTTGGAGAAGTGAGAGAGGAGCATTCTCTAAAAGGGGATTTTAATCTCCTTCAGCAAACTGACAAAAACTGGGCATAAAGTCAGCATACTAAACACACAAAGGCTGGGTGAAAAGTATCAACAGGGAATCAGAATGTGCTTTTATTCCAAGACAGCTTTTCTCGTGTTGTAGTTTACTCATCAGAATGAAGAATTGTTTGTATTCTTGGCTTTGTGACACATAGTCATTTCATCTAAACTGCACTATTAAAAATATAATTGAAAATATGATTTGATTATATGATTATTATTCCCTAGACTATTTTACAATACAGCAGGGTTTATAACTTGTGGTGATGGGTTCCCAAAACCCCCTCTTGCATGAATAGCTTCCTTCACACTTGGGTTTCTATCCGCAAAATGATTGTAAAGTAAATAGGATAATGCACAACATTTTTACAGGTAAGAAACTCATGGCATAGAAGGAATATTGCTAGATGAAGGACACACAGCTACAAAACAAGAGAGATCAGATTCTAAACCAATTACATCAATTGGCGTTTTGTTTTGTTACTGTGTCTTACACTATCTTTCTGTCTCCCAACACAGTGGAGATTCTAAAACAAAGACAGCAAGCAAGTAGTTAATGCTAGATTAATGCAGTCTTAGATTTCTAGGGGGATAATAGCGACCTGTATTGTGTCTTGAAATCAGTTTGCTCTGAATTTCTTAGAAACCTGGAATGCTGAGCGTGGCATAATCATTGAAATTGTCATCTGGATGAATATTTTTCTTTTACATGTGTGGAGACTGGGGTTCAAATTGGCTTTTGATTCGATTTGATTTGATTTTTTTTCTCAAAGTAGCCTTTTAAAAACACTAAAGCAAGCTTCCCTGTGGCTATTGACTTCCATTATATAATATGATGCAGTGGTCTTGTCTAAGCTGTAAAAATTGTTCAAATTCACAAGATAAATGGGCATGCTCTCAACAAGTGTTTGAGTGTTTGATATGCTTTGATGATCCTATACATCTGGGTGTCTCAATTACCTCTTATTGCATAAACTATCCCAAAATGTGGTGACCTAACGCAATGATTGCTTACTTACTTTTGATTTTGTGACTCTCCATTTTGTACTGTGACCAACTGGATGGTTATTGTGATTATTCCGCCCAGTATAATCTATATGAATGCAATTATTTGGTATCTGATGAGCTAGAAGATTCAAAACTGTTTCTTTGCATGTTTGAGAGGTGACTGTTCACTAGAGGTCCTCACTACTACATACATCCTTTTATCCTCTGGTAGGTGAGACTCTAGTAGGCATACATACATCCACTCATCTGGCTTTATTCTGTCATGCTCTTAAAACTGTCTTCTAAGATGAGGAGGGTGGAAGCTTAAAGATCTCAGGATGACTAAACTTTGGCATTTATATATTATTTCCACTATTCTCTATTTGACAGTGCAACTGGATGGCGGGGCACCTTCGGGGAGGGTAACCTGGTATATGACTGATGATTGAAGCCAGGGATTTTCAAGTCCAGTTCTTAGGATCCTTCGAGGACTGTTTAGCAGCAAGAGTGGGCTAGAATAAGGAAGCAGGCTCATATTAGACAACTTTCTGGGTTTTTGCTTTTGCTTTTGTTTTTAAAACGCTTGATACAATTAACTTTAAAGAAAGATAGGTTGAACACTCAGTGGAATTCATCTGGTTCGTTTTCAGTTTTTTCAAGTAGGCCCCAGAGAAATTTCTTTTTTCTTTCTTTCTTTTCTTTCTTTCTTTCTTTCTTTCTTTCTTTCTTTCTTTCTTTCTTTCTCTCTCTCTCTCTCTCTCTCTCTCTCTCTCTCTCTCTCTCTCTTTCTTTCTTTCTTTCT
>NW_026068166.1:424182-430565 GCF_014885135.2 Alexandromys fortis
ATATTCAAGAGGATGCCCATATGTTTTACTTTGGGTTCACCTTCTTATTTAGCTTCTCTAGGATCATGAATTATAGGCTCAATGTCCCTTATTTATGGCTAGAAACTAAATATGAGTGAGTACATCCCATGCTCCTCTTTTTGGGTCTGGCTTACCTCACTCAGGATAGTGTTTTCTATTTACGTCCATTTGTATGCAAAATTAGATAGAAAAGTTCTCATTTTTATGAAAGCCCATGAACCTTCTGGAAAAGGCCTGTTGTTTTTTTTCTATTTCCTGCAGCCTTGTCTGCATGCATTCTGCTATTGGAGATTAATTCCCACCTATTATTTGGGCTCAGATGATGGACTGGATCATGATTATCCCTTAAAACAAAGGTTACATTATTAACAAGCATGCTTGAACAGGAGAATTGATGGTAGCCATCTTTTTATATAAAGTGCCACATTGAGGGACGAACAAAAGACACAAATGTTGATTTGAACCCAGTGCCCTGTGTCAGTAGTTTTCACATTTCATCATGCAAAAGGAAAGCATCAATTTCATACGAAACTGTAAAATATGAGCCTTCTACCTTAAAGTTTCTGATCCAATAATTTGAGGTAAAAGTCATACCTCTAAAAGGTTCAACAGTGAGGTCAATGCTGTTGGTCTTAGGAATGCAGTTTGAATACTGTTGCATCTGGCCTTGGTTGCTTGAGAAAGTTTACTGCTGCACCTACTGCTTTGTGCAACTCACTGGTGGTTCCAATGAAATCCAGTGTTGTGACTGCCAAAAGAACTTCCTTATATTCCAGCATTATCAATCTCTGTCTTTTCTGAGCAAGGACTTTGGAACAAAGTTCAAGGAGGTGAAAAACACAATAATCAGGCAGTCTTTATCCAGCAGGGTACTCTGTGGGTCTAGCAGACAGTTATCGGGAGAATGGCAATGCTTGGATGAAGTTTCTCTAGAGAAGATAAGGGATAGTTCTAGCCTGCCAGATACGACTTAGCATTGGTCTGAAGGCCTGCATACAGATGGTAGCAAAGAGGCAGCAAACCTGGTCGTAAATGTCACTCTGAATTGTTTCTTATCCCCAAGCTGCTGGGCCTTAGAACATTCATGCTGTACAGAACTCCACTTAGCATTTTCAAAATAAATCATACAGAAAACATTCTTAATAGGAATGTTCCAAGTGGGAAAAATTTGATGTAGCTATGTCAGGACAAGAGATATGAAATCAATTGAATGTTGTACAGAGACAGAAAAAGCCTGTTCATAGAGGTTTGTCGTTGATTAAAACAATCCTTCCTGTAGTTAATTTTAGAGGTAACAGAGAAAGTGCAGTATGAGAAGTAAAATAGCCTCCATTCTACGTGGGTGTATTGACATACTTGGGAGGCAGAGCCAGGCATGACTCTTTGAGTTTGAAACCAGACTAGTGTACATAGAGAATTCCAGGCTATTCAAGGTTACATAGACAGACCGTGTCTTACCTCACCTCTCAAATATCCTAAATTCTTATTTTAGTTTTGCTACTAACTAAATCAGCACTCAGTGTAGAAGAAAAAAAATGCATTTTGAGCTTTGTCAGTCACGTGGTCAACTCTGTAAACATGTATTAAAATAGACTTCCAAGGGATAACAACCAAACATAAGAAAATAAAATATGCCGGGCGGTGGTGGAGCACGCCTTTAATCCCAGCACTTGGGAGGCAGAGGCAGGCGGATCTCTGTGAGTTCGAGACCAGCCTGGTCTACAAGAGCTAGTTCCAGGACAGGCTCCAAAACCACAGAGAAACCCTGTCTTGAAAAAAAAAGAAAAAGAAAATATAAGATAAATTAAAAACCATCACATTGAAATTGGACAAATAAAACTAACAGAAGGACAAGATCCCAAGAGAAGTCACAAGTATAAGAGGCACACTTGTTCTCATAGTCAAGAATCACATAACAACACTGAACTGGAAGCCATAATAAATATGAAGAGGACTTGATGCAGACACATGCAGATCCTGTGTGTACTGCTTCAGTCTCTGTGAGCTTGTAAGAGCTTTGCTCAGTTGATTTAGAGGTCCTGGTTCTCTTCGTGTCCTCCATCACTTTCTTGAAACAATTTAGGAAGTCTTATGTCTTCCCAAAATGAAAGGTACACCCAAGGTCTCATTGTTTTGTATAACAAATCGGGAAAAAACAACAGTAGAATAAAAAAGAACAAAAGAATAAAATAAAGAGAAAGAAATATATAAAGTTCAGCATGTGTAGTAGCTCAGTTGGTACCTTTCATTAATGGGCCTCAACATAGCCCCAATACTTCCATGCAGTTGCTTTCTATATGGTATTTTAAATACTAAGGAGCCAGTAGAATCTTCCCTAGTTATTTCAAAGTCTAAGACAGGTACAGCCCTGGCTTTTTCCCTTCCTTAAAATTATATGCTGCCACAGATATAGGAGACAGGGTTCAAGTTAATTAAAAATAGAACAGTTTAACATTCATTGAATTCCAACCCTGTTCATCTCTCCCTATATACCTAAAAACTGGGCTTCTTATATCTGAAGTAAAGAGGACAGAAGAAAGGGAGGTCTACATTTCATGTTCTTCTTCCTTTATACCCTTTTTGCTCACTAATCGCCTTTCAGAATAGTGGGGGAAGTCGCTCCCTGAACCCCTGGGCTGCTTGGGTTGTTTTTGCAGCTGATTCTACTTTGAATGAACCCTGCAGATAAAGCAAATCAGTGCCCATGGAATCAAATACATTGGCTCTTCAGTAATAAGAATGAAAATTGCACATTGGTAACTGGATATGATGTTCACCTGGCATGCACAAGGTTCTGGATTCTGTCACCAGTACTGCATTAAAACATGTGTTTGCTCTACTGAAAATAATAAAGGCCACCTGTTGAGTATGTAGCTACACTGCATTAACCTTGAATCTTACCGCCAAATTCTAATAGACTAGGAGAAAGATTTTATGCTTAATATATAAAGATCCTTCATGAATTATTTTAACAAAGTAGGAAATCATTCTCGATCATCCTCAAGATCTTTTAAAGTTTTGGGTAACTACAAAATCCCTTCAAATCCTGTCATTAAGGAACTAATTTTCAAACACGGTTAGACTGCATCAGTGAGGTGAGCCTGTTTGAAATATTAGGAAATATGTCACACATTATAAAAAGAGGTGACTATAGTAAGCCTTCCTTGGACAGTCCCCAATATGTTCCCATTTATCAGATGCAAATCATTATATTTCCTTCGTGGGAGATCCTGGTTTCAGGCCAGGTTCTTCAAAAATGATCTGTGCTTAACTGGAAAAACACAAAGGCATCATTGTTAGCATCCCAGACAGTTATAGCCTGTGAAAGAATCAGTATTTAGATGATAACTATCCATTTTGTGATGATGGAGTTCCCTTTTTTCTCCCTGTCTTAACCTTTTGGCAGTTTAATTGCTTGATTACCAACTCCCAATTAGGGCTGTACTTTGGGGTCTGAACTGGTAGAAGAAGAGCAGCCCCAATTAAATGATAAGGAGTAAAATTACCTTAACCTCACACTATTTAACTTCCTCCAGAGCAAAGACCAGAACTACAACAGTTAACAGTGGAAGGCTTGAACATGTATTCCTCATGTTGTCTAAAATTTCACTAACAGTTTTAAAAGTAAGCATAACGTTACTGTCCAAGAAAGCAGATTCTAAAAGGAGGGTGTAACACTTGTATGGTTAAAGTATAGGTTTAAAATTATACTCCAGTTTGTTCTCTAATGAGAGACCAAAATGAAGGGGAAAATCGAGGAGCTCGGAGGAGTAGAGTAAGGGAAAACCATAATCAGAATATGTATTATATGAGAAAGAAAATCCATTTTCAATCAAATGAAGAAAACAGATTCTCAGATATGTGTGGGGGTTAGTTTTACCACACTGAACAAAAGACTATTCCATTGTTTTGTTTTGACTCATAAAGTTGAAATTCAATTGAATTATTTTTTGTTAACATGACAAAGCATACTGTAGCATAAAATTGCCAGACAGAAAATTTTTCTTTGAGATACTCAGGTTAAAAATAATAAGTGAAAATATAAATTTAAAAAAAACTTTCAAAATTAAATACAATATTATTTACTATAATTATTCTGTGAATTTAATACATTAAATTTTGGTATAAGAGAAAAAAATAGAATCTAAATGATATTTGGGGAAATGACATTTGATCATCATCTTTGGAAAAACTCTGGGAGCTGTCTATGTCATTGACTCCTTTGTCCTGGCTCTCTGTGTTCTTTCAAAGGCAGTCTTAGGAAAACTCCTTACTACAGTTCTCATCAAAAGGGATGTCCTGTAATTTGGATGCAAATCACCAGGCCACGTCTAATCATTTCAAGCCATAATTCATTTTCATGACTGTGTCTCAATATCTAATTTGAGATCCTTTTTACTTGTCATCTTCTTCTAAAACAATATTGACCTCTAAATTTTATTATTTGCAAGGAAATATTTATCTTATCTCTAACAACCTGCCAGTCCCAAATGAGTTCATTATGTACTCAGCATAAATATCCTAAAATGTTAGGTACTATTGTTATAGCTTTAAGTATACCAGTGCCCAAATTATAGTATAGACCTACCTGCAATAGAAAAAAAAGAGCAAAACTAATGACACCTCAGGTCCTGCTTCAACAATAATTATCATGCCCTCAAAATCCCAATGATTCCCAACACTAAAAAGGGAGGACCCCAGGCAGTGCACACGCCTTCAATCCCAGCACTTGGCAGGCAGATCTCTGGGAGTCTGAGGTCAGTCTGGTTTACTGAGTGAGTTCGAGGACCTGTCACAAAAAAGGGAGGAAGACCCAAGTAGTACATATGTAGAGTGAAATATTGAAAGTTTAAAAAAGTAATTTGATTTTTAACTTCAACTTTATTTCCAGAATTATTCTTTATTATTATAGAAATTTATGTAAAAGGTATAACTAAACATTCTGTGATTTTTACTGTGGATTAAAAGTGGAGAAGGTGATTTTCTATCTTATACTAAAGTGGGTAAGAAAAGTTATTTCCTTAACCAAGGTGCTTTAATGTTATGGTTTTGATAATAAACATCATGTTTACTATGTCCAGCATGATCAAAAGAGAAGTTCCTTTCTTTTTCATGCTTAGTCTTATTTGTCTAAGATAAAGTGTGCCATCCACGTTTAAACTCGTACTCTATGTTTAACAAATAAGGACATGACTCAGAATTGAATTGTACACTTTGATTTCAGGGGTTTTTTTTTCAAGGTCAGGACCTAGTTCCACAAGAAATTTTATGTTTTCCAGTAGAGTTGACATTCACTCCCACTAGCTGAAAGACAAACGTGTCTAATAAAGCATTCAGATTCAATTTGCTGTCTGCATACAGCTTGAGGAATCTCCGGAGGTCACTCACAGCATGCTCTACAACCCCAACAGGGGGAAGTAATGAAACGATTCTGGTTTGAAAGCTGACAGTACCCCTTCTAAGCTCCTTGAATGTGAATATAATAAGCAAGTTTATAGACACAAATCTCTGTGATTCTAAGGATTTCTATCTTGATCTCTGACTCAGAAGAACATTTAAATGCATGGATTTATGTCTATTATCTGGATGAGTAAATGCTTCATATTGAGCACGTTGGAGGAACGGTGCGTTACCAGCTAAGGTCTTATATAAATCGGGCAAAACAACACCGTCACTCCATGTTTAGCGCTGTTAGAAGGTCTCTACAGTCCCACTGTTTCATTCGATTCTAATATTACATAGGCAGATCACACTGTTTTAAAAAATAAAACCCACTTTCATGTCAATTATCCCTCTGGTTTTTCCATTGACCCAAATGTACCCAATATTTATCTGAGAGCTAGTGTGCATTAGTGTCTTGCTCTATAGCAGACATTGGCTAAATATTCTTTGTGTATTGTTCTGTTGTTCAGTTTTATAGCTTTCTTAAGAGTTACATGTCACCATTACTTTACTTTGTTTTATACTGGTTGGAACTAAAGCCTAAACTAAATGTTTACCCCCAAGAAACTTAAATACTAAAAACTCCACTCACAAGGCTCCAAAATCATTAAATTCTTTTCTTTGACCTTTATGTTAAATATACTGGGTCTTGGCCTCATAATCTGTGAACCTAGACTATATGTATAGACTGCTATATTGTCCATGCTTATATGAATGAATTTTTCAAAGTTCGATAGGAGTACTCCCTCATCCACCCTCCTTTCTCTTTCAGCAAAAAAAAAAAAAAATCTTAAAAATAAGCAATATGGGTGGATTTAGGTTCTTAAAGATTATAGTTAACTCCAGGGATGGAAGTTAGTTTCAGTAAAAAGACTTACATGGTTTTTGTGTATTTTTTTCTCCTCTGGAATTTAAGAGGC
>NW_026068166.1:430573-462175 GCF_014885135.2 Alexandromys fortis
ATGGAAAAAAGCTTCTAGTACCATGATAATTTCAAAAACTAGTGCTATGTATTTAAACAGCACTATAATCTATTCTATGAACTACACAGCCCATTTTGTTTTTGTTTTGCTAGTCTTATCTGTTTATGTTGAGACGTGATACTCTAGGAATCACCTCGTTGAGTAGTTTTGGTGAATCAGTGAATCCCACTGTATAATACAGCCCTATAAAATAAAAGTGAATATTGGCTGTAACCTCATCCACGTCATCCAATCCGAATACAGATCAGAAATGTAATATGTGTCATAAATTTTAGAAAGTCAGTCCTTGAGTTCTATGGTTTGTATGTACCTGCCACACCCTTTGCCTTTTATCTGTAGCTTCAACCATTTACCTCCTCTCCCCATTGTCATTCTTCCCATCATTACTTCTTAGGATTTCATTTCTGTGTTAAGAAAGGATGTAAATGTGCTAGGCTATTGTTCATCTCTAGTAGCTAGAGTTCTAGTGAAACAGGCACCTAGGTTCAAATTTATTTTCCTTATCTTGTGAAAACTGGGTTGTTCCAGTAAAAGATACTGTGATAAAGATAATGAGTACAAGGAGATTGAGCAAAATGAATGAATAAACCTACCTGGACAGACAAGATGAGGTCTCTGTTAAGCCATCCTATTGTAGACATACTCAAGAAATAAAGTAAAGATAGCAGAATCACTAAATGAATAAGATTGTATATACTATACATTAATATTAATTAAAAGATGTTATGATTATAGTTAGTGAAACTCAAGAGGGAAATAAACATTAACATCTGCATGATCATAAATGTTAAGTTCTTTGTTCATACCTATTATTGCCTATTTTGATCTTTAAAATGCCCCCGTAAGCGAAAATTATGATTTTACTGTCATTAAAGAAATTGAATTTGAGGAAACGCCAGAATGAAGTTTTTCACTTCCTATTTCTAGTCCTCTGTCCATCTCACTACAGTAGTGAGATCAGGAATTGATTCACCAAGCAACAGCATACTGCAATTAAACAATGTCTTTTAAATCAAGGAAGACGTGGACTGGATAAATAGAAGAAAGTTGACTGAGAACAAAGATTCGCTTCCTTCTGCTTCCTGGTTATTCTTGCTGAATACCAGAGACTAAACTAGGTGAGAGCAGCCCTAACAGATGTTCCAAAAGTGCGGGACAACTAGGGAATTTAGGAAAGGGAGGTGACATTAGATGGACTGAAGAGATTCACAAAATATGGGAACAATAATACCATATAACTGAATGGACATAGGAACAAGATTTTGTTTTTTAGTTAACATTTATTTGTTACTGAAATAGTGATAAAGCATTTAATATTTTATTTCTGTTCACAACAATAAGCAAACTGTAATATTAAGCCCTGTTATACTTTGACAATTTTCAAGAACAATTACAATGAAAACAGCAAACACGGGAATGTTTACTGATCCAGGTCATAACAGGGAGTGGTCACAGGGCTTTGCAACAATACTCAGCAGAAGCCACTTTGTAATTTCTTGCACTCAACAGAGAAGTGAAATTCTCAGCTAGGTATTTAAGGAAGTAGTGCATATATCTAGACACTAGCATAACACTGTGCCTACTGAGGAAACGGGACAATACTCTCCCAATTTGAACAAATAATCGTAGGAGGTGTGGAGCCCCATAAACCTGAGACATTGGAATATGAGGATAAGCAGGTGAATTTCGGCAGACTGGAGTTTTTCAAACTGATAGAGCAGCTGGCTGCCCAGCATCTTGTTGAAATACTCTCTTATTCCATATACAAGCTCATCAACAGAATATTCACTGGTATCAGCCTTTCCCTGTGATTTCAGAAAAGTGACATACTCCGTGAGAATAGTATCTACATTCTTCTCAGCAGGGAGTTGGAATAACTGCTTATTCTTGTTTATCAGTTCCCAGTCCTCAACAAGACATGACTTAAGATCTTGAGGCAACTTCAATTCAAATATCAATCTCATCTTCCATGCCTGCATAGACTGACCAGTGTTGACAGTCCCAGGCACATTCTGGTGAGGAATCTGTGATACTGTGCCGGTGGTACCACTGCCAACTCTGTTTTCTGGTGTATTCTCTATGCTCTTTGGCACTGGCATGTTAGGCGCAGATCCTGAAGAATAGTGATGACCTTTCGCCACAAGATACCCGTTCTCTAAGCTGTTACTTTTCTCAACATTGTAGCTGCTTTGGGAAGAGTGACCTCTCTCCTCAGAATAAACTTTCTCAAAACAGCTGCCTTTATTTTCAATCTGACCTTTCTCAGCAGAGAGCTGTCTCTTTGCAGGGTATCTTTTCTTAACAAAGTGTCCCCTCTCCCCAGAGGGCACTTTCTCTGCAAAGCAGAATCTCCTGGAAGATAGACATTTCTCTGCAGGAGGCTTTTTTTGGGGGGGGGGGCAACTTTCCTTGGCAGATAGATGATTCTCTGCATGTCGGCTTTTTTTTGGAGGCCCACGTCTTCCTGCTGGTTCAACTGTCCATGTAGAGGGTCCTCCCTCCACACAGTTACCCCTTTCCACTGAGAGACTCTCCTGTGCAGGGCAGCTTTTCTTCTGAGGCTGACCTCTCCCTGTAGGACGATGTTCACCTGAAGAGTGTCCTATCTCCTCAGAGTTACCCTACTAGAATGAGTAACCCTCCTCTGCAGGGTAACTTTTTCTGATGTGATACCTCTCTGTGCGGCGATATTTCCCGGGAGAAGGTCCGTTGTTTGATGAGTTATCCTTCTCAGATGAATTAATCTCCTCCATAGGGGGAATTTTGATGGGATGACCTCTCCCTGCAGGGTGATCTTCATTTGCAGAGGGTCCTCTCTCCTCAGAGTTACCCCACTGGAATGAGTAACCCTCCTCTGCAGGGTAACTTTTTGTGGTGCGATGCCTCTCTGTGCGGCGATATTTCCCGGGAGAAGATCCGTGGTTTGATGAGTTACCCTTCTCAGATGAATTAATCTTCTCTGCAGGGGAAATCTTGATCGGATGACCTCTCCTTATAGGGCGATCTTTACCTGCAGAGGTTCCTCTCGCTGTCAAGTTACCCATTTCCACTGAGTGACTCTTAGGGCGGCTTTTGATGGACTGACCGCCCCATGCAGGATGATCTTTACTTACAGAGTGTCCTCTCTCCTCAGAGTTAACCCTGTTGAATGAGTAACCCTCTTTTTCAGGGTACCTTTTTCTGAGGTGACAGCTCTTTGTGCAGTGCTCTTTTCCAAGAGATAGTCCTCTCTTTGCAGAGTTACCTTTCTCAGAAAAGTGACCCTCTTCTGTAGGGCGGCTTTTGACGGATTGACCTCTCCCTGCAGGGAGATCTTCGCCTGCAGAGGGTCCTCTCTCCTCAGAGTTACCCAACTGGAATGAGTAACCCTCCTTTTCAGGGTACGTTTTTCTGAGGTGAGGCCTCCCTGTGTGTCGATCTTTGCCTGGAGAAGGTCCGCTGTTTGCTGAGTTACCATTCTCAGATGAATAGCCATTCTCTGCGGAGGGGATTTTGATGAGGTGATCTCTCCCTTCAGGACGATCTTCACCTACAGAGGGTCCTCTTGCTGTCAAGTTACATCTTTCCACTGAGTGATTTTCGGCAGGGTGGCTTTTGATGGATTGACCTCTCCCTGCAGGGAGATCTTCACCTGCAGAGGTTCTTTTCCCAGCTGAGTTGCCCAACTCGAATGAGTAACCCTCTCCTTCGGGGTACCTTTTTCTGAGGTGACGCCTCCCTGTGCGGCGATCATTCCTAGGAGAAGGTTCTCTCTTTGCAGAGTTGCCATTCTTAGATAAATGACCCTCCTCTATGGGGTAGCTTTTGATGAGGAGACCTCCCACTGCAGAGCTAGTCTTCTTCGGTGAATAACCCTTCCCAGCCAGGTGACTTTTTCAGCTGACCGAACTGTCCCTATGGGGTAATTTTTCTCTGTAGAGAGTCCTCTCTTCACAGAGGGGCCTCTCTCTACCTGGTGATCTCTCTTCCAGAAATAAATTTATTTCTTTCTTTCTTTCTTTCTTTCTTTCTTTTTGTTTTGTTTTGTTTTGTTTTGTTTTTTCGAGACAGGGTTTCTCTGTGGTTTTGGAGCCTGTCCTGGAACTAGCTCTTGTAGACCAGGCTGGTCTCGAACTCACAGAGATCCGCCTGCCTCTGCCTCCAGAGTGCTGGGATTAAAGGAGTGCGCCACCACCGCACGGCAGAAATAAATTTCTTAACTGGGAGGTCTTTCTCTTCAGGGTGATGGTTCTCAGTAGAGGGACCTCTCCCATCCAAGTAACTTTTCTCAGTAGATAGACTCTTCTTAGTAGAAAGGCCTTTCTTTGAAGGTTGACTTCTCATGGTAGGGCGGCCTCTGTCACCATAGCGGCCTTTCTCAGCCAAACCACGTTCCTCTGTAGAGTGACGTTTTTCTATGAGACGACTTTTCTTGATCAGGCGACCTCTCTCTGTAGGAAGATCTTGCTCAACAGAGACGCTTCTCAGATGAATGATTTTTTTTCTCAGAAAAGTGATGCCTTTTTCCAGAGAGGTGCCTATCAGAGGGGTCCTTTCCGGCAGAGGAAAATTTCTCTATAGTATGACCTTTTTCAACAGATTGGTGTTTCTTGGCAGAGGAACTCTTCTCTGTAGCAGGATGTTTTTCAGCTAACAAAAGCTTCTCAGCCAAGGTGCTCTTACCTGTAGATCAGTGCTTCTCAGCAGTGGGTCTTTTATCTGTAATATGATACTTCTCAGGGGAAGGAGTTTTCTCTCTTCTACAGGTTTTCTCATAGGAACGACCTCTTTCCACTGAGCGACTTTTTGTGGCAGGACAATTCTGTGGTCTTCCTGGAAGAACTGGTTGAAGATTCCTCAATTCATTTGATTTTTGTTCTGAGGACCGATTTCTCACCTTTCTGACCTGCCTGGAGCTTGGTGTCTGCTTCACAAAGTCATCTCCTTCCCCAAAATGTTGGTCACGAACATGAGGTCCTTTCTTTCTGAACTCATTTAAGTAATACTAATGAATTCCCAGATTTTCTAGTATTATATGGGAAAATGGACTGGGCACACATCCCAGAAGTCTGTTGTCTGAATGAGCTCTACAACCAGGATCAAATCTCCCGATTGTTTACCAAATTTAGCTCTTTCTTAAGGATGATAGAGGAACAGCACTCTCCTTGTCCAACCTCCAGCACAAAGTGAAGTTTCTCTGAAAACTATCTGTACACAAACATCATCTTGGGGGCGGGCTTATGCCCTTCAGGCCATCAGTTGTCCTATGTAAATTATACTGTGTTCTGTAGCCAAATGATTGGCCCACCACTCTGATATCATAGTGAGGGCATGTGGGGAGGTGGGGAGGGGGCATGGCGGAAGTTTTCCAATACTATTTTATAAGTTTGTCCTTAAGCACACATAGATCCCCAGGTCTCTGCCTCCCCAGTGCTGGCATTAAAGCCTGCATGCCCTGCTCATCTTTCTTGATTAATATGTCCTCCTTCCTCTGACTCTTTCTATGCCTAAATCACTTGGCCCCTACTCCTCTATCCTGAGTGCAAGAGTGTGGAGAAGTTCTAAACTTAAGGTCCCTGCAACCCAGAGGGAATAAAAGAAAAGGGTGTCATCTCCAGCCTGTCATCACTTAGGAAGAATAGGTTTCTTTTCAATCTCCTTTTTGACATTGCCTCCAGATTTAGTCCACTTATGAACATGGCAATGAGATCATTTCCACTCACCCTGAGAATGCAAACATGATAAACCCTATCTCAAAAATAAACAGATAGACTGAAAGTTAAAAAACATTGGGAAAGATATAAGATATAAATTGCAACCTTAGAAAACTAGAGTGGCAAATATAAGTATCAGACAGAATACACTTTAAAAAAAATGCAGGATAAAGAATGCTTTCTAGTGATAAAAGGGTTGATTGTACTAGGAAGTTATTACAATCACAAACATGTAATCATCTAAGAACACAAAAAATACATGAAGCAAAAAGTCACAGAGATACAATAAACAATTCAAAATACTAATTGGAGATTTCAATAACTACTTTCAGTAGCGGTTAGGATACTAGAGAAAAGTTAACAGTAAGATTAAAGACTTGAACAACAGTAAGAAGCAAATAGTCCTAGAAATACATCTACACTACAATCCACCCAAAAGTAGCAGAACAGAGATTCTTCTCAGCTGAATGTAGAATATTCACCATGTTAGATCATGCACTAGCAAGAAAAAAAAGAAAAGAATAGCATAGAATCAAGTGTATACTTTAACCACAATGAAATGAAGTTAGAAATCAATAGCAAAGAAATATATGAAAATAAAATCTGTGGAAATTAAATAGTATAATAATGTGCAAAAGAAGAAATTAAAAAGGGAAATTAGAGTATATATTGAAAACACCAAAACTGGTGGTGAAGGTCTACAATCCTGGCCACTTGGACTGCTGAGGCAGGAGAATTGAAAGTTCAACTACAGAGAAAACATGTTGAACATAAAAAATGCAAATGAAGAAAAAAATATATGAATATCTATAAGACATTACTAAATTAATGCTTAGGGAAATTTTTTTAAACTATGAGTGCCTGTTTAAAAACCAAGAAAAGGGGGCTGAAGAGATGGTGCAGCAGTTACAAGCCCTTGCTGTTCTTGTGAAGGACCCAGTTTGGTTCCTACAAGCCACATTCAGAAATGACAACAATCTGCAGCTTCAAAGGATGTCATCACTTCTGGGCTCCTCAAGAACCCTTATACACACGCTCATACATACAAACACACACGCACACACACACACACACACAAACACACACACACATCTTTTGAAAAGATTATCAGCTCATACCTTTTGTCTCAAGACACTGAGGAAAAGGAATAAATAAACCTTAAACAAGCAAAAATATAAAATAATGGAGATATGAGTGGAAATTAATAAAATAAAGAATAACAAAACAGATGGGCGGTGGTGGTGCACGCCTTTAATCCCAGCACTTGGGAGGCAGAGGCAGGCGGATCTCTGTGAGTTCGAGACCAGCTTGGTCTACAAGAGCTAGTGCCAGGACAGGCTCCAAAGCCACAGAGAAACCCTGTCTCAAAAAAAAACAAAAAGAATAACAAAACAGTTCATAAAATTGATTTATCCCATTTCTGTAATAGTGTGAAACATGGTTAAAGTGACCACAACTTAGGCAGTACCCACTGAGTCCTCTGCTTTTCATTGTATCTCCCATTTACTAGACGAAGGAGACAATGCCAGGCTTCCAAGATGGTTTGTTGTAAAACTGAATTATATATAAAAAAAAAACTGGCATTTGTAAAAGTACATGATGAAAGGATCAGAAAAATGAGATCCCCAGTCTCTCCATGAGCTATATTTATGGTTTAAGTTACTTTTGATACTAAAGGTTCTTAATTCAAGAATTACATTCTTTAAGGTCAAACTTATCATGGGATATTTGAGTTTTTCTGTAGGATCGTCCTGAAAAATCTCTGAAAAAAAGCCTATTAGCCTTTTCTTGGGCGTTATAATAGGGTTTATGTGAGTATGACTATAATCTCCATTTTTCAAATGAATTTCTATTGTGTCCATTGCTAGGGCCCCATTTCATCCTTTCCTTTTTATCGAGTCTTACTCTGCCTGGAACTTGAACTGGCCTGAAACTGTCAGTGCTCTTACCTTAGCCTCTCAAACACTTGGATTACAATTGTGTTACACTGGGCCTGATTCATTTCATTTTAGTGCTATATAGATTACTGTGTTAAATAATATCACTATATTAATATATTAATATCTAAACTTATGCCCTACTATCCCTTCTTACTGTTCTATACAGTATAGGAGAAATATTTTCAAATGCCACATTTGATTTTAGAACTATTTAAAACATACCATTCCTTCCCCACTGGTCACCACATAATTTTAAAAAGCAATAAATTAAAAAAAAGCAATAAATTATGGAACCTTTGTTTTATTGACACGTTGAATTACATAGTTTTTATCTTATTATTTCTTTGCTTGTAAAAGTACCTACTCTCTCGTACAACAATCCGTTATTGATATGATCCTCTTCTGGAGAGTTTCTAACCTTGCTTTTTTCACTGTGTTTCACTCATTTTCAAGGCTAAGTTCAAATGTCATGTTCAAAGAAGACAGTTATAGCCTGCCATACTAGAAGTCCTCAGAGGTTTTTCTCATAGTACGTGTTTCTTTGTAAATTTAATTTTGAGATTATTTCATGTTATACTTCCTCTGATTTGACTGTAAGTTTCTTGAGGATATACTGTTTTTCCTTCTTTCCAATAGCTTTATGAAATTATGATTGATAAATGAAAATTGTATATATCCAGGCTTAGCAATATGATTTATACATGTAGACAATATGAAATTTAGCACAGTAAAAATAATTAGCATATCTGTTGCCTGATAAGGAGCATGAGAACACTCAATGTGTTTTCCCATAATAGATTTTAAGTATAGAGTACAGTAATAGTAACTATAATCACCGTGTTGCACAATAAATCCCTCAGAGTTACTCATTGTATAACTGAAAATGCATCCACATTGCCTCATGACTCCTCATTTTGCTTATTGAATCCCTAGTACCTGATAATGAAAGAGGATATCAGGATTAGAAATCAGTCTGTTATAAAATAGGGAGAGCTGAGATATTGAGGATGATTGCAGACAAGACTCTGCACAGTAAATGAATTCTTAAGGCAGAAATGAGTATTAAAATGCAATTGAAAAAAGTTCAGAATGAGCAATATTGTTGAGAGTGGAGGTATATAAAACAATGAAAACAAAATATATTTAATTGATTTCTTACTCCAGAGGAAAGCTACCTAGAGCAGCTAAGAAAACAGAATGGAATTTAAATGTCATGCTGATCTTCTTAATTAACTAAAGTCTAGTTTTGTGACCATCATATCATCTGGGTGAACAGTGTTCATAGTATATTTAATATCAAATCTTCACATTTGTATTATGATAAAAACACACAACAGAGAATCTATCATGTTAAAAATCTTTAAATATCAATTCAGTGTATGAAAGCATTTAAGGCAAGGTTATAAAATCTAGGCCAGTGATTACTGCTGTGTCAGACTTCTACATTCAACTTCAGAATCAAAATTTTATCTGCCACTCCACTGTTATATAGATATCTCAAATTTTCTATTTCAAATGTTACTCCTAGCGTTCTCTTTTTTTTATGGAGAAATCTATTTACCAAATTGATCACTGGCACTTTAAAAGAAATTAATAAATAATAAGCGCCATGATCAGCTGACATACTGACCAATAGCTTAAGCAAAATAGTCCAGAATCTTTCATGTTATTCAGCAACATCATTTTGATTCTGTCATTCTTACAGACATTATCTTTTATTAAACCTCTTCATTGGTTTGGCTATTTATAGCAGAGCCTCTTACATACTGCATACACACGGAGAACGTACATTTGAAAACACAAGTTATATTACATTTTTCCTCTGTGGAAAAAAAGATTAAAATTCTTGTCATAATATGCAAAATCTTTTGCAATTTGCTACCTGGTAGCTAGTCTAGAGCTTTCATGTTGTGGAATAGAGTATTTATTTAATTATGTAAAACTATATTGCATTTGTTCGTGTTGCAGAATAATTATTTAACTATGTAAAGTTTGCTGCATTTGTTTAACTATTAAAGATGGGTTGCTGTTTCACCTTGCCTATCTAGGACACCTGATTAATCTATTAAAAAGCTAAATGGCCTTTATCTCAGTAGTGGAAGGATAGGCAGGGCTGACAATGAGAATAGGGGTGCCTTCCAGCCTACCAGGGTCAGCCAGCTAGGGACCAGCCATACAGACACGGAGGAAGCACGAAAGCAGGATGAGGTCAACAAGCCTCAGGGAAGCACAGAGATTAATAGAAATGGGTTAATTTAAGTTAAAGGAAAAACTAGCTAGAAACAATCTTAAGCTAAGACCAGGCATTCATAATTAATAATAAGTCACTGTGTCATGATTTGGTGGCTGGCGGTCCAAAAAATGCCTGCTACACTTTCACTCTCAATAAATCAAATGGTACTAAATAGTACTAAATTATCTGTAGCAACAACTGCTGCCTTTATATTTGAACACATACCTTTTCATACTGCTATATACTCACTTATCACCATTGGTGAACTGACTTAAAGTATTATTTCCATGAGTACCATGACACTTAATTCCACACGAAAAAAACTATTGTATTTCCTATAGTATTTTTATCCTAATTTCCCTTCTATGTCAGTTTTGATTTCCTTACTAATGGCCCTTTAGGGTAAGATATGAATGCCAGAAACAAATGGGACAGCATGGTTTAAGAGAACTTCTTATATCAAGGATATATTAAGACATTTTCCCCAATTCAGACAAGTTCATTACAAGCTGTGTGTATGCGTGTATTTGTATGTATGTATTTCTGTATATATACATATATAAACTATAAGTATACTATATATTTGATAATATATTTAATATTATTACATGTAATATATGTAATATGCATATATTGCTGTAATATGTGTGTGTATATTTGTGTATCTACCAAAGGTTCTTCTGGTGAAAACATGTTTGACAGTTCCAAAAGATGATGGGAACATTGAGAGGTGGTACCTACTAGATGAGAGTAACAGTCAGAGCTGACCTTGTGAAGGGGTTTGTGCTGGACTCAACAGCTTGCAATAGGGCTCACAAAAGCGGATGTATTCTTTTCTGTTTGGTTGGTTGGTTTGATTGGTTTGTTTCTAAGGTAGAGTCTCTTGAGTAGCTCAGATTGATTCTGGTATCAATATGTACATGGCGATGACCTTCAATTTCTGATCCTCCTCCATCCTCCACCTCCACAGTACTGGAATTACAATGTCTCTCATTATGCCCTGTTTTATACAACGGTATAGAACGAACCTAGTGCTACCTACATGCTAACCAAGAACTCTATTGATTGAACTACATCCCCAGCTCTGGCTTAAGTTATTGAGGGAGAAGAAAGGTACAGAAGACCAAGCCTATCTTCTCCTTGCTTTGTGTCATCTCTCACCATGAACCATCTCTTTTCATCTGTGATCCTTTTATGTGATGCTGTCTAATATGAACCTCCCCACACCAAAGTTCATGCCACTGCAATGATTTTGGACTTCTTTTTTTTTTTTTTTTTGGTTTTTCGAGACAGGGTTTCTCTGTGGTTTTGGAGGATTTTGGACTTCTAAAACTGTGACCTAAATAAACCTCTTTTTTATTAAATACTCAGACACATCATTTATTCTTACACTAAGTGTGTATGTCTCTCTGTGTGTTTATCAATGACTACACAAATAAATTTTGTCTGTAGCAATAAATTTGTTATCTTAAATGTTATATTCCTGAGCAAAATTGAAAGTTATTCTAAATGGATTAAAATTTATGATTTCAATAAATAAAAATACATGTACAGATCTGATAAAGAAGACCTTAGAAAATTTAAGCAAATCGTCATTATCCAAGGAAGTCAAAATGCTACATAGATCTAGGGATATGTGCAAATGAATGTTAAGTCACAAATATGACTCACCCTACTGAAACAATATTGGGCCTCAACAATAGATAGTTACTGAGCATACAAAAAAAGATCATATTATCCACAAACTATTTTTAATTTCTTTTAAATTAATTTATTCTCTCATTATATTACATTCCAAGAGCATTTTTCCTCCTTTTCTCTCCTCCCAGTTAATACTGCCAACCCCTGCTTCTCATTCACTCTTCCTCCATTTCCCATAGAAAGGGGCAGGACTTCCAAGAATAGCAAATAAATATATTATATCAAGTTGCAGTGAGACTAGGCGCTTCCCCTCATATTATGTCTGGATGAGAAAACCCAGTATGCGGAAAAGGGTCACAAAAGCAGGCAAAAGAGTCAAAGAAAGCCCCTGCTCCCTTAGTTAGGAGTCCCACAAAAACACTAAGCTACACAAATATGCATAGGAGCTAGGTTAGACCCATGCAGGCTCTCTGATTATTGGCTCAGTTTCAGGCAGAACTTATGAGTCCAGGATGTTGACTTTGTGGCTTTTCTTGGGGAGTCCTTGACACCTTCGGTTCCTATAATTCTTACTCCACTACTTGTTCAGGTTTCACTTAGTTCCACCTAATATTTAGCTGTGGGTCTATGCATCTGTTTGCATCAGTGGACGGGTGAAGCCTCCCTGAAAAACATTATGCTGGACTCCAATCTACAAGTACAACAGAATATAGTTAGAAATCATTTAATTGATTTACTTTTTTTCTGGGCATGATTGGGTCTATCCTAGGCTTCTGGGACACCCAAACTGCTTCCTCAGCACCAGGCAATATCAAGGGTGAGTGCTCTCACTTGGCATGCCTCTCAAGTTGGATCAGTAATTGGTTGGCCACTCCCACAATTTCTTTGTCACTTTTACCCCAGAACGACTTGCTAGCAAGACAGGTTGTAGGTTTAAGGTTTTGTGGAGGGGTCGGTGTCCCAATCCATCCAGTATAAGTCTTGCCTGGTTATAAGAGAGGACCAGTTCAGTCCCTGTATCCTCTATTACTAGGAGTCTCTGCTTGGGTCACCCTCATAGATTACTTGGAGTTTCCATTGCACTAGGTTTCTAACTTTCCTCCAAATTGCACCCCAGTTTCAATGGTCTCTCCCAGTATTAGTTCCTCCATCCTTCCCACAGCTGCAAACCTCCTGTGCCCATCATGATGCACCCCCAGTCCACTCATATCACCTATTCTCTTTCCCCTTCCTAGGGCTATTTGTGCAACCCTCTTTGAAACCTCCTTGTTACTTAGCCTCTCTGGGTCTGTGGGTCATTTACAGCAAGTATCCACTTGTGAGTACATGCCATGTTTGTCTTTCTAGTTCTGAGTCACCTCACTAAGGATGATTTCTTCTAGTTCCATCCATTTGCCTGAAAATTTCATGTTATATTTTGACAGCTGAATAATAATCCATTGTGTAAATGTATTATATCTTCTTTATCCATTCCTCAGTTAAGGCACATCTAGCTTGATTCCAGTTTCTGGTTATTACAGATAGCTGTTAAAAACATACTTGAGCAAGTATCTTTTTTGTAGGATGGAGTATCTTTTGGAAACATACCTAGGCGTGGTATAGCTGGACCTTGAGGTAGATGGATTCCCAATTTTCTGAGAAACTGCCATATTGACTTTAAAGGTGGATGTACAAGTTATCCCTCCTGCCACCAATGGAAAAATGTTCCCTGAGTTCCACATCCTCACCTGCATGAGCTGTCATAAGTGATTTTGATCTTAGCTATTCTGACAGGTGTAAGACAGAATCTCAGAGTCATTTTGATTCAAATTTCCCTGACGGTTAAAATGTTCAATCATTAATTTTTCTCAGCCATTTAAGATTTCTCTGATCAGAATTGTCTGCTTAGATATGTACCCCATTTTTAATTGAATTATTTGGTTTGTTGGTGTCTAGTTTCTCAAGTTCTTTATATATTTTATATATTAGCCCTCTTATGTAGAGTTGGTGAAAATACTTTCCTATTCTGTAGGCTGTCATTCTGCCCTATTAACAACGTCTTTTGCTTTACAGAGATGCTTTTCCATTTTATGAGTACCACTTACTGATCGTTGTTCATAGTGCCTGAACTATTGGTGTTCTGTTCAGAAAGTTGTCTCCTGTGCTGATGTGCTTAAGGATATTCCTCGCTTTCACTTCTATTAGGTCCAGTGTATTTAATTTTAAGTTGAAGTCTTTGATCCACTTGGACATATTAAGCTTTGTACAGGGTGATAGTTATGAAACAAAATGCATTCTTCTACATGCTAATTTCCAGTTAGACTAGCACTAATTATTAAAGATGCTTTCTTTTTTTTTCATTGTATAATCCTGGCTTCTTTTTGAAATATCAAGCATCCATAGGCGTGTGGATTTACATCTGTATCTTCAGTTCAATTCCATTGATCATCAACCTGTTTGTTTTTATGCCAAAACCATGCAGTTTTTATTGCTATATCCCTCTAGAAGCACTGGATCTCCTTTTGTTGTCTGACTAGTTTAGCTAGAATTTCAAGCATTATATTGAACAGATATGGAGATGGAAGGCAGCCTTGTCTTGTTACTGAGTTAGTGAAATTGCTTTGAGTGTTTCTCCGTTCAATTTGAGATGCACTGTTAACTTGCTATAAACTGCCTTTATTTATGATTAGGTATGTTTCTTGTATTCCTGATCTTAAAGACTTTTATCATGAAAGGTTGTTAGATTTTGTCAAAGGCTTTTTGAGGATCTAATGAGGTAAAATATGTTTTTCCCTTTAACTTGGTATATATGGTGAATTGCATAGACAGATTTCATATGTTGAAACATCCCTGCGTATCTGGAATGAAGACTACTTGATCATGGTGGATGACATTTTGGATGTGTTGTTGAATTCAGTTTACAAGTACTTTATTAAGCTTTTTTGCATCTATGTTCATGGTTTGGGTAACAGGGTGACTGTGGCCACATAAATAAATTTGATAGTATTCCTTCTGGTTCTATTTCGTAGGATAATTTGAAAGTGTGGTGGAATTCTTCACTGAAACTGTCTGGGCCTGATTGTTTTGTTTTATTTTGGTCTTGGTTGGGAGAATTGAATGGATGTTTCTATTTCACTAGGGATTATAGGTCAGTTTAAATCATTTATATGCCATTGATTTAACTTTGGTAAGTGGTATCTGTTGATAAAATTATCCTTTTCTTTTAGCTTTTCCTATTTGGTAAAGTACAGGTTGTTAAAGTGTGTCCTTATGATACTCTGGATTTCCTTGGTATCTGTTGTTATTTCCC
Organism: Alexandromys fortis; assembly: GCF_014885135.2. NCBI lineage: Eukaryota > Metazoa > Chordata > Mammalia > Rodentia > Cricetidae > Alexandromys > Alexandromys fortis. The sequence continues at coordinate 445,391 of NW_026068166.1, forward strand.
CCTTTTTGCTTCTGATTTTCTTAATATGGATAGTCTCTCTGCATTTTAGTTAGTTTGCATAAGGGTTTGTCTATCTTACTGATTTCGCTAAGAACCAACTCTTTGTTTTATTGATTCTTTGAATCATTCTCTTTAATGACTTCAGCCCTGAGTTGAGTATTTCCTGCCATCTACTCTTTTTTAGTGTGTTTGCTTTTTTTTTTTTTTTTTTTTTCAGGTGTGCTGTTCAGTTGCTAGTATGAAATCTCTCTCATTTCTTTTTGGAGGCACTTAGTGCTATGAACTTTCCTTTTATCACCAGTTTATTTGTGTCTCATATGTTTTGATATGTTGTGCCTGCATTTTCATTGAATTCCAGGAATTCTTTAATTTCTTTCTTTACTTTTACCTTGACCCAGCAGTCATTCAGTAGAGAGTTGTTTAGTTCCTATGACTTTGTAGGCTTTCTGCTGTTCTTTGTTGTAGAAATCCAGTTTTGATCAATGGTGCTCTGAAAAAAAATACCTGGGGTTATTACAATTTTCTTGTATCTATTGAGACTTGACATTTTACCAAGTGTGTTGTCAGTTTTGGAGGTGCGAAGAAGAAGGTATATTCTTTTGTGTTTGTGTGAAATGTTCTGTAGTTATCTGATGGGTTCATTTGGTTCATAACAGCTGTTAACCCCAGTATTTTTCTGGTTAGTTTTTGTCTAGCTGAACTGTTGATTGGTGACAGTAGGGTATTGAAGCCACCCACTATCAATGTGTGAGGTTGAGTGTGTGATTTAAGCTTTAGTAATGTTTCTTTTACATATGTAGGTCCCCTTGCATGTTCATAGATGTTCAGAATTGAGATGTCATCTTGCTGGCTTTTTTCCTTTGATATGTATGAATTGTCCTCCATCTATTTTGATTAATTTTGGTTGGAAATCTGTTTTGTTAAGTATTAGAATGTCTACACCAACTTGCTTCTTGGGTCCATTTTCTTGGAAAATATTTTTCTAATACTTAACTCTAAGGTTATGTCTATCTTTGATTCTGGGGTTTGTTTCTTGTATGAAGCAGAAGGATGGATCCTGTTTTCACATCTATTTTGTTAGCCTGTGACTTTTGGTTGTAGAATTGAGTCCATTGATATTGAGATATCAGTGACCAATGATTTCTTTATTCCTTTTATTTTGTTGTTTTTGGTGGTTATTTTGTGAGTGCATGGGGTCACTTTGTTTTTTGTTTTTGCTGATGTGATATTGTTTCCTGTAGTTTTGTTGGTGTAGTTAACTTCCTTGGATTGTAGTTTTCCTTCTAGCACTCTCGGTAGGACTAGATTTGTAGGTAGACACTTTATAATTTGATTTTATTATGGAATATTTTATTTTCTACATCTATTGTGATTGACAGTTTTTCTGGGTATAGTAATCTGGCCTGGCCTTTGTGGTCTCTTAGAGTCTGCAGCACATCTCTCCAAGCCCTTATGGCTTTTAAAGTCTCCATTGAGAAGTCAAGTGTAATTCTAACAGGTCAGCTTTTATAAATTGCTTGTTTATTCCTTTTTCCAGTTTTAATATTCTTACTTTGTTCCGAGCATTTAGAGTGAAATTTGATTATTATGTGGTGAGAGGACTTCCTTCTCTGGTCTCATCTATTTGGTATTCTTTAAGCTTCTTATACATTTGTAGGAAACTTCTTTCTGTTAGGACAATTTTCTTCTATGATTTTGTTAAAAAATATTTTCTGTGCCTTTGAGCTGGGACTCTTCTTCTATATCTATTATTCATAGGTTTGGTTTTTTCATAGTGTCCCAGATATCCTGGGTGTTTTGCATCAAATTTCTTTTATATATCTCACATATTCTTTTCTGATGTATCTATTTTTTCAATCATATCTCCAACACCTGAGAGTCTATCTTCCATCAGTTGTATATTTTGATGGTACTTGTATCTGTGGTTCCTGTTCATGTGCTTAGATTTTTCATTTTCAGGTTTTCCTCAGTCTGTGTTTTACTTAATGCTTCTATTTCCATTTACAGACTTGGACAATATCACTTGCTTCCTTCAACTGTTTCTTTTGTCATGACTTTCTTTAATAATTTTACACATTTTCTCCCATTGTTTGTGTGTGGTTTCCTGAGTTTCCATAAGGGATTTATTATTTTCTTCCTTAAGGACCTCAATCAACTTCATGAGGTTGGTTTTAAGGTCGTGAGTGTGTTTGTGAGTTTGTGTGTGTGTGTGTGTGTGTGTGTGTGTGTGTGTGTGCAAGCATGCTCTCGTGCGAGTGCACTACTATTGTGCTTCGAATATTTAGGACTTGCTTGTGGTAGAATAGCTCAGTTCTGGTGGTGACATACTGCCTTGGCTATTATTTCTTGTGTTCTTAAGCTGGCCTCTAGATACATGAGATTGCAGTAATTAAAGGTCTAGGTACCAATTTCTGAGTTTGTATTTGTTGGATAGGTGTTCTGTTCCTTTCTGTTTCCTCTCTGGTCTTCTGGGTTGTGAGGACTTTTCTCTGGTGAAATAGGGAGTCTCTTCTCCCAGTTAGAAGCTGGAGAAAGAACACTAGGAGGGTTTAAGACTGGTGTAAGGTGGGTGGATGCAGAGATAGTGAGAGAGTGGAGGAGTCTGGTGGGCAGGAAGGCTACTTGTTTTTCTCCTAGTCTTCTTATTCCCTGGTAAGGTAGGGAGTCTCAAGCCCAGCTGGAGGCTGGGGAAAGGCAATTATGAGGTCTATGAGATATGATGGGGGAACATCAAAGTAGAGAGATAATGGGGTAGTTTGGCAGATAGTCAGCCTGTCTGGGAATTTTCCAGTCTGTGTGGGCTTTGCTAGACTATGGAGATTCTGTCCCAGTAGAGGGGGTAAGGATATGATGAGTTGGATGGTGGGGGTGTTGGGAATAGGGTGAGATGAGGCCAATAGAGTGTGGAGACTGACAGAATAACAGCCTACCTGGACTTTTCCCCGTTTGTTTGATCTCTGGTAAGGCAGAGAAGCTCTGCCCCCGATGATGGCTGGAGCACAGTAAGTAGGAAGGCATGGGACTGGGGATAGGGTGAGGGATACAGAGATAGTGAGAGTGGGGAATGTAGGGGGGAAACAGCCTGTTGCTCTTGTAAAGTCTGTGAGGTCTCTAGAAGAACTAAAAGTCTTTACCCAGTAGAGGAGTGGGGTATGGTTACTAGGAGGGTGCAGGACTGGGTGTATATTTGGTAGAGGCCAAGAGAGTGAGAAGATTGGAGTGAAGGAGAAGACTGCCTGGACTTCTCCCAGACTGCTCTAAATGTTTATAGTCTAGATAACAAGGAGTAAAATATATAGTATATATTAATCATGTATCAGATTATAAATCACTTCAGGAGATCCTTTCTAAATGAATGTTCAACCTTCCTTTGAACTTTGATTTAATCATATCCTGAGCTGTATTTTGGATGTTAGTGGGATCCTCCTATAGCCTTTTTTCTTAATTTAAAATCTTTAAATATTATATACTAGCCCCCAATTTCCCCTCCTTCCCCTTCTCCTGCCCTCTCACCCCCCCCCATCCCACCACTAATCCACTTCCCAGAAGAGGTAAGACCTCTTTTGGGGAGACAACAAAGTCTGGTATTTTAAACCGTTGGATTAGCAGCATTTATTTGACTGCATATAGCTCAGGTAGCAATATAAAGTGAGCTAATGCATTATAATATTGTCATGGAAAATGATACATTCATCTAGCTATTCTTCTTCAGAGGCCATTCTCAATTTTTGGAGGCCTAATAAAAAGGGGATTATCTAAAAAAAACTCTAAGTTTAATTTCAAAAAAGAAGAAACCATGAATAATGAAAATCATTTCAAAACATCTTTCTTCCCATCCAAGATACAAAACAGCTAAATCAGAGGTTCTTAATAATTTAATAACTGAAACATAACTAAAGAAGTTAGACAAAGCACCTAAACTCTTGAAAGATTCTTTCACTGTGGTTTATTGCTGGTATCAATTTATTTCTTACCTTGGCAAACAGCCAAGTCATTCCCTGGTCACATCCACTTTTCAGCCTTTAGTGCCCCTCTCAATCATTCCAAACATAGTCCCAGGAATGTTTTGTGGCAATTCAGGAATAATAGTCTATTACTATTGGATCCTGAATTTTGAAGTAGTTTATCTTCCAGAAAGGATATGAATAGAGCAGTAAGTGCAAGTAGAGTGATCTTTATTAATGATGCTCAAGGATTTAGACATATAATCGTCAATCAATTTTAACACCATTTCTCTTATCCTTCTTCTACTGTAGATTGATTCAACTGTGTTGTGGTCTCAATGCAGTGTTAGAGATTTTTCTTTAAACCAGAAGCTTTTGAATTCATATTCCTATATAACTTCTTCAGCATTTAACCATACATAGTAACCATTTGCAGTGTGCCTGTATAATGCTGATTTACCTAGAATTTAGTTGCCCCAAAATGGTCACAGTTCAATAAAAATAAAGGTAGCATGATTATATATTTCTTATAGATAATTTGGAAATGAAATGAAGAAATATGTCAAAAACATAATTCTCATCTCCCTCTTAACAAGTGAGTATAGATCCTTCAACAATTTTGTGATTTTAAATGACAGCATTGAATGAAAGTTGTTTTTATAAATACAGATGGCCATTGTCACAGTATAGAGGCTCTACAATTTATGGAAAATATTTTAAAGTAAATAAACTTCTATATAATTATACAATCTATTTTATATTTCTGTTATAATCTGAAAATTTTCATTTAATGACTAATATTAGAATTATTTAATATACCTAACTAAAATTTCTATTTGGTGATGCAATCTAAGGAGGTAATAGAACATTGTATTAAACTAAGTATCTCAAAGGACATGCTAGATAAAACTTTCATGAGGCTCATCATGTCTAACAATTTCCCATGATATCATAGGCTTAGTAACACCTACCACAATGAGTGACTGAGTAGTTATTAAACAGGGTGCTTTTTAAGATAATGTCAAGAACTGAAAAAATACTCTACAACTCTAAATTTCTTAATATTTTTGTTTCATTTTTTTAGTTATGTATATGGATGCTTTGCTTGCATTTCTATCTTTGTACTATATGCCTATAGTACCTTCAGAGATCAGAAAATGTTGTCAGATATCCTAGAACTGGAGCTACAATTGTGAGCTACCATACTGATGCTAGGAACTGAAACTGGGTTCTCTGGAAGAGCAGCAAGTGCTCTTAACCAGTAGGATACCTTTCCAGCTATTGAATTGCCTAACTCTTAAGCAAACTGTTGAAGATACAAATATGCTTTCTAATTTGCAAATATATATAGAAATTCTGAGTGATATCAAGGATCTATTGAATTGTATGAAAAATTCAGCGTAAGAATTAATGCTTTGAAGTGACAACATTTTAACAATAAGCATTGAAATTTCCACAATATGTTCCAAAAGTCTAGAATGCAACTGGACCAGTAGAAATCAATATCCAATATCATTGAACATATAAGTCTTTGTTGCATAATACTAGAGAAGAGACAATTAGGATTAACTTTTGTCATGAATAAGGGTTTCATGGGCCTACACATTTGTTCAAACAGAATAGGAAAGATTGTTTCGGCAAGATGACTAAGTATGGTTCCATCCCATGAGCCCCCCCCCGCCCCCCCGGGAGAAGAGAATCAACTTCCACAAGTTGTTCTTTGATTGCTGGAATAAGAAGACATGGTCAGTCCTCTGGTCTTCATTTGCTGTCATACTTTCTGGATGCTGAGGGTATTGGGAAAATAACTTGACATTTTAGCTCTTATTTGCCAATGATATTAAGTAATAAAAATCTTCCATACTAAGCACTGTCAAATTTTTCCATCCATGTTTACTGGTTATACTTATCAACACTGTTTAATTCATTTTCATGTTTTATTTTCTAGTTTGACAATTTAGACTGACTTCTTCACATGGCTTGCTTTCATGAAATAAGCTCCACATTTTGTGACTTATCATTTAATGAAAAAATCTGTACAGCTTACATATTTTCAGTTTTAAAACAATAGATTAAAGCATTTGATAATTTGAATAGTAGGGAAATGTGCTTTATTTCCAGGTCTTAAATAACTATCTCAAGATAAAAGAAATGTCAATTATAAGAATTATTATATTTCCCTCAATATAGTTTTATAGTATAGACAGTGTAATTAAATCTGTTAATGCATCTGAATCTTACAAATAATATCACTTCATTCAAAAATATATTTTCGCACAATATTTTCTACAAAGGAGAACTTTGTATAATTCCTTTTTAAAAGAATTACAATTCTGTTGCTTTCTTTGTTTGTTTTTATTTTTTGAGACGGTGTCACTGTGTAGCTCTGACTGTCCTTTAACTCACTTTGTAGACCAGAGTGCCCTTGAAATCAGAGAGATCTCCCCTGTCTCCCTCATGAGTGCTGGGATTGAAGGCATGTGCTACCTCCTCCTGGCTGTGTTGATGTCTTAAAGTATAGAATTTATCACAAACTATAAATTATGGTATTAGGAACATAAAATCTTCTGTTTAAAGTATAGAGTTTGAATGTGTAAATAATGTTGTGCTGATACCAGCCTAAAATAATTTTTTATAAATATACAGTTTTCATATAAGCTCTGTTATGAAAAAAATTTTAGTAGACATGAAATGATAAAAAAAAAGAAAAAGAACCTCAAAGGAATGGAACTGCAGAGGACAGGGAAACAAAGTATAAGCAAAATACCAGAAAACAGATTACCAAAGAAATAATAATCTTTACCTATCTATCAATAATTACTGTAAACATGTAAATTGAATTACCCAAACAAAAAATAAAGTGGTTTATTAGAAGAAAAACAAGACTTTATGTTACCATCACTATTCCTTTCACCTATGGATCTCTCTCTCTCTCTCGTGTGTGTGTGTGTGTGTGTGTATGTATGTGTGTGTTTGCATGTGTGTGCATGTACAACCAAATTAAGAAATGTGAATGGAGAGATTAGATCTCATAATATCAGTAGGTGAATTTAGTGGTCAACTTTCAACAATGAATAGAAAATCAATACAAGAAACATCTCAATAGAAAATCAGTAAGGAAACACTGTACTTGAACTGTACTTTTGACAAAATGTGTCAGACTTCTACTTAACTTTCCACCTACTAGCGAAATACAAATTCTGAAAACATTCTCTAGAAAAGAACATATTTCAGACTACACTATACATCCTTTCAAATTTAAGAATATTGAAATATATCTTTTATGTAAAACAGTGGCACCAGGGAAAAAGTATCAGTCAAACTAAGGTTTAAGTAGAATTTCATATTTTAAAAAACACAGGATCTATCAATATCCTTGAACTAGCAAGACTTTAACTTAGTAAATTAAGTTCAGAATTAAACAACCCTACAACAGCACAGCTTTACCTATCTTTCTGAATAAACAAAGTAGGCTGTCTTCCTATTTCAAAAACCATGAACTATATGCTCATAGTTTCCTCAGACTCCTTTTACATTCTTAATTTTAGAACCATTCTTCAAAAGAAAACAATGAGATTCAAGTCTGAAGCAAAAGGTAATATGTGCTCCCAAAACTGGAATGCTTGTGCTCCTGGAAACATTGGCATTCAATCACTGAAACAATGTGTTTATATTTATGATTGCTTCTCCTACTGATTTTATGGGCAGACTTTAAAGAAACTAGGATGATAAAGCTATACATTACTTTTAGCTTATAACGAAAACTTGGCTTCTTAATTTTTACTCATATTTTTTTACTTTCCTTTTAGTTTCTATTGTTAATAGAAACTTGATAATCACTGAGGACATGGTGTGCTTCTCTACAAGTTAAATGAAAACATAAGTTCATTTTTTATTTAGCTGGTTCCACTGTCATCTGGTATGTATTCCATTCCAGCAGTACATAAAGTGTGCCCAGAACATTAAAAGACAAGTTTAGCCCAACACAATCACATCAAACCAGTAAGAGAGGAATTAGATTTCCAATGTCATTATTAACACAGGGTCCGTGGCTTTAGTTAATGAATTTGTCAAACTCTGGTGTTTTACCTGCAGGAGTGCATGGTTTCACTTAGGAAAGAGCACCTGAGATGGTCAATTGAAACTCATGTATAACCAAGAATTATGCAACTGCTTTGTAAACCCTTAAATAATAAATGTCACTAAATCTGTGTGTGCTTTTGAAATTTTCCACACCATTCAATTGAATTAGTTACAGGTTGTACTATGAAGTAATTAATTACTTACAGTATTATTCCAGGACTGAATATTAGAGATGATCAGATATGTAAACAAATGATGTTGTGTCTTAGACAAGCTTCTGTATGTTTATTGGGAATTCCTCTTGGTACAGTAGCCCTTAAGGAAGTTAGAGAGGCAGTACTGGACATTCCAAGAGGTGCATCAGCAATCAGCAATCGCTGTACTGTCAAGGCACTTTACTGTCAGTAAACTGGGAGCTATCTCTAGAGTTAGGCCAAGGTTTCTCAAACACAGGCAAGTAAGATGGCTCTTGTATCGATGCAGCAATCAGGAGCACTCTTCCAGGCTGGAATTAAGAGCCAGTCCTGCTCTTGCAAATTCAGTTCCCAGCACCCAATTTGGGCAGTTTCCAATGTTCTGAAACTGCAGCTCCAGCTCCAGCTCCAGCTCTGGGGATCTTATGCCCTGTTTTGCACTCCATTGGCAATTGCACTTGAATGTGCATACCTCCTGCATACCTGCATGAATACATAAGCAAAACTTTAAAAAAAAACCTTTTACAAAAGGAGTAGGTGTGAAAAACAGACACACACAGAGAAACCTACAGAGGAAGAGAGGAGAAAGGGAGAGAGAGAGAGAGAAAGAGACAGAAAGAGAGATAGGAGAGTAGCAGCTAGACTTTACCAGCAACCATATTCTCATGATCTGTGGAATGCCCAATAATGTCTCAGAGAGGTTTTCAGTGAAGCCTCATAGAACCCGCTACAGAGAGTTATTGGCAGATCCTGATTGCTTCACAAAGAATTTCAGAGGGATACACAATAGTGCTAAAATCAACAACAACAACAACAAAAATATTCATTTTTCACTGGGCCTCACCATTGTGGAAAGATTGTGATGTTATAGGATGATGTTTGCTGTAGTATTCAAAGACTTTTTTTAAGTCTTCTTTCCCCAAAATAGTGAGGAAAAATATTTTTCTCACCCATAAATTCTTTGTAGTTAAATATGTGACATAAAATTGCCCTTTGGGCTTAGGGAGATGGCTCAGATGTTAAGATTATACAGTTCTCTTGCAAAGGATACAAGGGCAATTCTCAGCACTCAAATTGGGCCATTCACAAGTTCTCTAACCAGTTCCAAAGAATCTGACAACGTCATCTGGCAAGCATACATGTACATGCATATACCAACAGAAATACACACACATGTACACAATTAGAGCAAATCTATAATGCTCATCATCTTAAATATTTTAAGGATACAGGACAATACTATTAATTATATCTACCTTGTTCTATAACATACCTCTTGATAATTCATGATGTAGTCATGTTATATAATACCAATAGACCGCCTATAAAGGTTAGTAATATCACGGTATATCTGCATATACTATATTGCTATAATACATATATATTTATTTTATTAAGCCTTCAAAAGACATTTTAGTATCTTTAGTTCTAGACTAGCATGAATAATTCTAAAATTAATCTGTGTACAATATCCTGTTTTCAGGTCTTTTAATTATATTCAGAATTGCTAGATCATATGTTAGTTCCAAATTTAATGTTTTGAGAAAACACAAATAGTGCATGTGATTTTAAATATTTCCACATACTGACCGACCACAATTATTTTATATGTTATGTCACATTCATTGTGGCTTTGGGGTCCATTTCAAAAAGGACAAATAAGGAAGCAGTATAGGAAATGGTATCATTTTTAATTTGTTCAAAGTTCAGTTAAATACCTTATTTAATTGGTCCAAATGAATCTATATTTTTAGATTATTTACTATTATTTTTATTGTATTGTAGCTAATTATTCTTCCTTAAGGATCCCTAGATTAAAACTGTGATTAAAATTATATATATATGCATACATGCATTTATAGGAATAAATATGTATAATACTTAAATACTCTTCTTAGTATGTTGTTTATTTTTCTAATCCATGTCACAAAAAATGTTTATTAAGACCTTATTATGTGCTACACATTGAGGGTTTTGTTAAAGATGACTAACAGCTACAAGTATCTTATTTGGGAATCTGACTCTTAGTAGGGGATCTTATTTGATGTAACAGTCTTAAACTGTTTTTTTTATTTTCTTAATACTTCCCAGGATTAAAAAGTAGCTTCCTCGATCAAGTACAAGCCTCATTTACACTGAATAGTTAATCATAAATTTTTTTGCCATGTCTACATTTTTCTTTTGGGGGGTAGACTCTGTATTGTCACATTTCCTATAGTGAGATCTACACACATTCTTTAGTTAAACCAAGTAGTTACATAAATATTATTCTGATACCACTTTGGGATTTGAGGGTCATCTTTCACTAGTATCACTGGCTTTGCTTAGCTTTTCTCTCTTCATCTTTTGTACAGGGCAGTATAGTAATTGGCTTAGACTATACTCCAAAGGGTCTATGGCTTTGGCTGAAATTTTTTTCTTCAAGCCTTCTGATTTGGAAATAAAATTAACATGACTGTATGAATCTTTCACCTTGTGTATTTCTCAACATTTTCTTTCCTTGTGGAAGCACATTGATTTCTAATTTTATGTATAGACTACAGATACAGAGAATCGAGGTTCTTCCTCATTTATATAAAATATATTTTTCTATCCTGGACTCCAGAAATGATTTTTGATTTCTTACCCAGTACTCTTGAATTGTTCTGTATTTCAATATGACAAATCCCATCTTTTTAAATATTCATGTACTGGATTTTGGGGGAACCTAGTCTGTTTGTCTGCACACCTTCCTAGGATAAAGGGAGGGACCTTGGACTTCCCACAAGGCAGGGCACCCTGACTTCTCTTAGGACTGGAGAATGAGGGGGAGGGGGAGGGGGATGGAAGAGGGAGGATGGGAGAAGGTGGAAATTTTAAATAAATAAATAAACAAATAGATAGATAAATAAATAAATGAATAAATAAATATTCAGAAAGAAACTATTCATGTTTCTTCCTGCTATTTAATTCAATGATAGTTAGAGGCTTTTTTATATCCCTTAGTACTAAACAGAAGCACATTGGTTATTGGTAATTTATTTATTTACTTTGTGTGATGAGGTAGTATAGGTGAGGATGGGATTGTATACATGCCATAGCATATATGCGCAAGCCAAACTTTTAAGAATTGGTTCTCTACTTTCACCTTGTGTGTTTCAGGGTCAAACTTGAGTTTTCAGGGTTGGTAGCAAGTATCCTTAGCCACTGTGCCATCTCAACAAGTCAGCAAAGCAATTTAGTCATGTGTATCAATTTCACCTTCTTTTAACACAGAATGATGAAATGAAAATAAAATATAATAGGATTGTATACATATACCTCACATAGCAATTAGTATGTATTCAATCACTTATTAGTAACTTAACTGATTTTCAAACAGAAGATGGAAAGAAACACAGTCATATAACAAAGCTACAAATAGAATATGTTCTTGTATTTTTTTAACCAACCAAAGAAGACCTGTGAATTATAGAAAAACTGTGTGTGAACACTTCAAAGGAAAGATACCAGATACATTATGTGTGTGTGAGAGTGTGTGTGTGTATGTGTTTGAAAAGTTTAGTAGACGTTTTATAGCTCTAAGCAAAGCTGATACTCTGCCTAATCATGTATCCATAAAACCAATTAAAAATTTAGACTACAGAAATGCTCTTCAAACATTTTGGAAAAAATAAGAGTTCCTTCTTAAAGTCAACACCTTTTAATTAACAAAGTACTCAGAGCAAAGCTGTCATTTGCAATAGTATATTACACCTACTGTTATTTTTGTTTTACCAAAGTCAATTCAATTTAGCTGTTTTAAATTTGTCATTTTGTGTAACTATGAAAGAAATTTCACAGTTTTGGGTACAATCATTTTAATTTTCTAGTGCAATGCATAAGTTTGATAGAATCGTTAGCATCTCAAGAAGTTATGTAACACACATATACACAAAATAAAATACAGTAAATATTTTTCTAAAAAATAGTTAAAATCCAAATAGCAAAATGCTTACACATAGTCTACATTTTACCCTTCCCGAAACATATATTTACAATTAATTGTTAACTTTAGGATTCATTGTATATAGAAGACTTTTAAGTATACCAAAATGTTTAATGAACATGGGCTTTGTAACTATATATCTTAATTAACTCTTGGAAAATTTCATTCATTATATTTTGATGGTATTCAACCACCTCTGTGCTACAACTCCTGTCAGATTAACCTCCTGTTCTATACCCACCTCGTTTTAAAAATCACCCATTGAATCCCATTAGTACTGTCTATGTACTCTTGACAGAGTCTCCACTGGAAATTGTTACACCTATCAGAGGGCACACCTTTAAAAAACACTAACTCCCTGTCTTCCATCAACTACCTTGATAGGATTTGTAGTGTTGAAAGTGTCTATGTATGCTACTGGGGGAGAAATAGGATTAGTCAGAATATACAGCTATGACGCTATGAGCTAAATAATGAATGGCCTGGAGAGATAAGTCTACAGATGTAATAGTAGCATGGATAGTAACAACTAGTTTTAAAGTCTGCTCCATGAGAGAGAACTCATGTATGGTACTAGCTAGATGAGGGACCTGTGACTGCCTTTGGGGAGAACCAAATACTTATCACTCTGCTAAATGAACTTAGTTTATAACTACCTTCTAAATATACATCTCTATATTCATAGCATAGTACATATCTCAACTTTCTTTAGAAATTTTTTTGTGATAGATCCAGAGCCCCACAACTACCAATAGGCACAGAATAAGAGTCTGTGTAGTGATGAGCTCTAAATGGTGCATCTATACCATACCTCTCCCCCCTAAGGTTTGGGTATCTTCATGGAAGAGAGAGTGGAAAAATTATGATGATTATGAACTCAGCCCAAGTGAACTCTGCTTTTTAAGTGTTTGAAATTGGAAAGGAAAAGTGATTGAGGGTAGAGGGGGCATTTGAGGAGAGGAAATGAGAGGTGGTAGAGTTAAAAAATAGTATATACATGTATCAAAATTTCAAACAATAAAAGACTTGAAGGGGGTGCTTGAAAGAAAACCTTGACAATCTATTCTACGCTGCTAGAAGTCAGTGTGTATTTATTTTAGCAGCATGCTTTCCAGTTCGCCTAATGGTCTACAGTAAGCTCCTACAGTTAGATTTTAATTCTCCTCTCAACCATACCCATATATCATTCCTGAGGATCGAATTCCTTGGTTGAGATTTCTTGTATAATATCTAAACTTAATTTACAGTAGGGGAGGAGAGTGCAAGTATATGAATAACTTTGTACTATAGATCACAAGATGATAGTTTTGCTTCAGATTAGGTTTCCTGCTTTTCAGAAATGCTCTCAGTAGTGTGATGACTTTGAAAAACAATGCTTCTTATTTCTTCAGTGTTAGCTTTCTCCTTACTCCTTTTTTGTATTATGTTTCAATTCTGACACCTGCAACACTTTTCATTCTGCCTTACTCTTCTGTCTGTGGGAATTGCTGGGTGTTCCCTAGACATTAGAAAGAGAAGAAGCATCCTTCTACCTCTCCGGTCTTCTTAATGAGGAGACCACTTAAAAAGTATGAATAACAATGCAGTCAACTGAAATGAATGCATTGTCACCTCAGAGTATACAGGTGCACAGTTTTGATGTGCTTTGAATAACTCCCTTATACACACCTATGAGATCTTCCGCTAAGATGCCATTTCCAGTGCTTCCCGAATGCTTCCCTTCTGAACCACTTAATCCAGTATTTCATTGCTGCGGCTCTCCTGATTATAATGATGCTGTCACATTTGTCTGTAAAACAGATTAATGAATTCTTCCTTTTGGCACTGGTTTCTGATCATCCTTCTCTGTGTTGTTACCAAGGCATCATTTCACACCAGAAAATTTATCTCAGCATCATTTAGTTAATATAGGGCAGCAAACAAACAGCAGACCAAGTTTTCCCCAAATTTCATGTCTTCAGTCCTCATCTCTCACTTGTCACCATATTTTTAGTAGTATTTTATAATCGACCAAGTAATTATAAAATAGTAATACTTAACAGTAATGACTAGCTTATTAGCACCTCACTAATACTGTGATAATGACAATGATGACAACGACAAGGACGATGATGATGATATTGTGTGGCATTGCTGTATTTACATTTCTTGTATTATCATTGAGTCCAGACATCTTTCCCTGTGACATTTACTCTGTTATTTTCTTCCTTCGTTGATGAGAAAAGCTCAGTATTAGAGAGGTTGAATAACTTAAGCAAGGGCTCAGGGTTCCTAAGGCAGACAGCAGGATTCTCACCCATGTGTCTCGCCTGAAGACTCCATGTATCCATTGAAGTATTCAACACTATTAACTTTAATTTGGGATTTTAATGATCTCGAAATAGTGTTTTATATCAAAAAGAAAAGTTTTACTAGCTATCACTTTTAAAAAATAATAGACCTTGCTTTTTCTTCACTATTATCTACTACTTTATTGCCAAACCAGAAGATAAAATGTGAAGTGTCCCCACTGTAAGATGCAGAGAGTTTCTTCCAACTAAGTACATTTATTATTCAAGAAAATCTGAAATCAGAAATATGACCTTATACAATCTTTAGTTTTTTATTTTCTTCTTTGAATGGTCAATAAATATGTAAGTTTTACCTAGAAATATCTCAATAGTTTTGTTTATAAACTTCACAAACTATATGATTCTTACTGAAAAAAATTAAATTTTTAAAGCATGAAAATAAGTTTAAAAATTTTTAAAGATTATTAAACATTTAAATGTTTTCTGATATATACTCTATAAAGTATCCGCATTGCTAGATACATTGTGAGAAGTCTTGACTCAAACTGTTGGCTGTCAACGAATGTATCTTTATTGTTACTGACTCAAACTGTTGGCTATCAACTAATATTTTTTTATTGTTACTGAAAGTGGCTTGTTTGCATGTTTCTCAATTTTTCTCTCTTCTTTTCTTCCTTCTTTCAAAAACACCAGCTCCTGGTCAGACTGTTACTCTAGTGACACAGTCTGTGGTTACCAAGGAAACTGTCATCTCCAAACTAGAAATGCCATCTTCTTTGCTGTTGGAGGTACCTGCTCTGGCAGACTTCAACCGAGCTTGGACAGAACTTACAGAATGGCTTTCTTTGCTTGATCGAGTTATAAAATCACAGAGGGTGATGGTGGGTGATCTTGAGGACATCAATGAGATGATCATCAAACAAAAGGTATGGATAAAAACAATAAGTAGAAAATCTGTAAGAGATTTTTCTTTAAAGTGCACATTTTCACTTGATATGTCCTTCTCCTTTATGACTTACCACCAGTTTTTAGGCTACCTTATTTTCTGTTAGCAAACAAGCTCCACGCTCTACTCTGACAACCTAAATACAATCAAAGGCATGAATTAATTGTCTGAAGGAGTCATAATTTCAAGGGGGCAAGGAGAAATGAGGTCCAAACATATAAACCTTATAAGTATAGGTGGTTCCATTAATTAATGTAAATAACTGTTTTTTTTTTATCTTTACTACAAAATAATTTGCTCAATTGAGCTGGTTACATTTAAACTATTTGTTTTGGTACTGTGCAGCCATAACATATTACAAAGATAGAGATAATAATCTAACACTTGCTTATTATCCACTTCTCTGAATTGCCTGTAGCAGTATTCTACCTCGAGCCATAAGGATAATTGAGAGTTAGAAATAAATAAGACAAGTAACAAAATACAATATATTTTAAATATGCTGGATTTCAGTATTAGGTTTTATGCTTCCCCATATTCAAATAAGCAAGCTTTAATAATTCAGCATCTCATTTCTCACCATCATTGAAAATCATTTACTGAAATTACCCAAACAATTAGAAACTCGAGAATTCATTGCTATAAATACGCTTTACCTGGATGCTACAACTATGCTATATGTCTTTTCTTTTTCTATGGGTGCAAAATGCAATTTTGAAAGTTTTATACGTGGTACTCATTTCACTTGTAAAAGCACTGAAGAACTTCTAAAGAAACAATAAATTGTACTGAATGTGTTTGGATGTTACAGAATTGTTTTCTTTCTTCTGAAAGTCAAGGAAGGAGCAAGCCAGAAATAGGGGAACAATAAAATGAACTTGATGATTAAGAAACAAGTAGCATTTAAACTACCTTGAAGCTGATGTGGTGGTTAATAGTCACAGGAAGATTCTGAGTTCAGGGCCAGCCTCTGTTGTATAGAAGACCTAGCAATATCGAAACAAAACAATTTTTAAAAAGTACCTTGTACTCTTAAGAACACATTTTTATGGGCTTTTCTAGTTGATTACAAATGACATGACCATAGTCAAGTCATTCGCCTCATCTTTGTGAATGCAGAGCCCATAAAAGGCACCTCCACTCACATTTACCATATAGTTATAGATAATTACATAATAAAAGATTTAATTATTATACATATGAATTTACACATTTTTGTAACATTTTTTTCTTTTTTTATTGAGAATAAGAAAAAAAAGTTTCCGCCTCCTCCCAAACTCCCATTTCCCTCCCCCTCCCCCCAATCTTCTCCCCCTCCCCCCTCTCTTCTCCCCCTCCCCCCACTCCTCTCACCCTCCCT
>NW_026068166.1:465522-512878 GCF_014885135.2 Alexandromys fortis
AAAAACGTGTCCATTTCTTTTACATTTTCCAGTTTTGTGCCATACAGGCCTTTGTAGTAAGATCTAATGATTCTTTGAATTTCCTCTGTGTCTGTGGTTATGTCCCCCTTTTCATTTCTGATCTTATTAATTTGCATATTCACTCTCTGGCGTTTTATTAGTTTGGATAGAGGTTTATCAATCTTGTTGATTTTCTCCAGGAACCAGCTTTTTGTTTCATTGATTCTTTGGATTGTTTTCTGTGTTTCTATTTTGTTGATTTCAGCCCTCAATTTGATTATTTCCAGTCTTCTACTTCTCCTAGGTGAGTCTGCTTCTTTTTTTTCTAGAGCTTTCAGGTGGGCTGTGTAACATTTATTTGTACCCACATTTATCTTCCAGAAAAAGGACCTGAGACTCATAGGTGTCCCGTACATCTAGCAGATATCAGAAGTATTCGGATTATTGTCTGAATCTTATGCCTGTATTCTTCCTTGATATGTATGCTATTTGTATTAATAACTGTAACTTGAGTCACAATTCACTGGTTTATATGTATCTTTATACATAATCTGGGTCAGACCCTTTACTGAGCATTTTGCATCTGTACTGGGATGATACAGAAAAAAAAAACAT
Organism: Alexandromys fortis; assembly: GCF_014885135.2. Taxonomy (NCBI): domain Eukaryota; kingdom Metazoa; phylum Chordata; class Mammalia; order Rodentia; family Cricetidae; genus Alexandromys; species Alexandromys fortis. The sequence continues at coordinate 466,138 of NW_026068166.1, forward strand.
TATATCAAAACTCATATCATTATATCGGCACTTCAAGTAATATCATTTAGTAAAAGTAGTATGCTATGATGCTTAAAGTGCAGACTTTGGAACTTTGACCTAAGGGGCAAAGCTGTAAAAACTGTGGTAAGTTATTCTACGTCCCTAAACTTCAGATTGCCTATGTGTAAGATGTAGCTATAACTATGAGCTATACAGTTTACAATGAAAATTATATTGGATAGTGTATGAAAAATGTTTCCATCTTTGCATTGGTTACTTTGAATATTAAACTACTGTTAGGAATAAATATTAGTTTTTATGGCAAACTCTAGAAAGCTTCATACTTGTGTTTTTTGAATCATGTTACTGACACTGTAGCTTCATGTAAATGTCTGTTCCTTTATGGTAGTGGGCAACAGAAATTTAAGTGATTTGTGATGGGTTTGTGAACCCAATGTTTTGAGACTATTATTCAGTGTTATCCAAAAGAATTAGTCTTTTCTAGATGGATCTCTCAACTCAGTACTCTTCAAAAAGATATATAAATATAGTCCAAGAGGTAATTTAGACAAGTTCTCACAGAAATAAAGTAGAGAGCATGAGGAAGATGCCCAATGTTATCTTTTTCTGGATAAGGATGGTTTTCTTGCTTCATTTTTTCTTTTAAAAATAATTTATATATACAATTCTAATTTTTGCATTTCATAGATTTACTCCTTTTTAGTGAAGAAAAACACTCTAAGTAGTGTATGTGCATACATATGCTATGCATGTGGCTATCTATGTATATATATATATGAGGAGGGACCAATAAGGAGATGTGAATTCTAAAAGGATTTTATTATACTAGAAAATACAAACATAACCACCATTAATAGTTTATGTGTGGGAAATGAGGCAACATTCCAAAAAGGGGTTTTAAGCTGTAGTACTCTGTAGAGAAACATTTATTTATATATTACTTTAATATAATTTTATTGAGCTGTTATGATAAGTGCTCATAACATATAATAAAGTGTAGATTTATAAGGTTGAAATAAAAAATAATACTGTATGGTTATTGCCTTACCTACCTTTCTATTAAAGTGAAGAGACACCATGAACAAGTCAACTCTAAGAAAAGAAAGCATTTAACTGGAGGCTTGCTTACAGTTTCAAAGAGTTAATCCATTATCATCATGGTGAGAAACAAGGACGAATGGTATTGGAGCTGAGAGCTTCATATCCTGATCTACAGGCAGCAGGCAGATAGAAGAGAGAAAGCAGGAGAGGGGGAGGGGGAGGGAGGGAGGGAAGGAGGGAAGGAGAAAGAGAGAGATATTGGGCTTCAATGCCCACTCCCAAGAGCACTATTCTCCCTACAAGACCAAAACACCAAACCTACTCCATCAAGGCCACAGCTCCTAATCCTTCTCAACAGTCTACCAGCTGGGAACCAAGCCTATGGGCACTGATCTCATTTTAACAACCACAGGTATATTTTAGAATAATAGCTACAACATGTTTGTTACTCATAATATACCAGTCCCTGATCTAAATATATTTTGTATAGTATTTATTGTTTGCAATAATTCTAGAAGATGAATACAAATACATAGTTGAATGCTGTGCCCAAAATCAAGAAAGGGAGAGTGTTGAGATTTAAACTTGAGTGGACTAGTTCCACAGTCCTGATTGTTAAATATGGTTTTCTACTCCCCTTAGTTTGTGTGGGTGATAATCTCAGGACTTATCCTAGTGAAAATTGAAAACATAGAGAACATAATTGGGAATAACGTCTTAAAGAAGTTAAGCAAAACACTGAAGAGGAGGTGAGAATTAATCATTTAGAGGAAACAGGGACAGCACATACAGAAGAAATGAATTATTATTTCACAGAGATGAGTGAAAGAAACTTGCCGGCAAAGTTGTGATTTGATGTCCCTGAAATTAAGGTTATTATTGAAAAATCATAAGGCTGAAAAGACAAGAATAAGACTAAGCAGTGGGGGTCTGTGACAAACAGGCTTCTTTGAGAACCTTGGCACATGATGACCATCCTTAAAGGCTGTTAAACAGGAACATGATATCAGAAAACATAATTCGGTTAGTTGTTTCTCATGGTCCTTTGAGTACATGCAACAGAAATCATTATTTTATTAAATGAGAGAACATAAACAAAAGCATTAGCCCAAAGGCAAGGGCATAAGGCCTAGAAAAAGAAAACAACAAAATGTTTTCTTCATACTTTGTGACTCTGTGGAACCTCCAACTGAGTTAATTGGGTCACACCAGTCACCTAAACAGAGAAAAGCAGAGAACCTTAAAAGTCCAAAGTCTTTCACATTTAGCCAGAGGTAATTTACTTTCAAGTAAATTAGAATCTATTGACAATAGGTAATATAGAGATGCCGAGCAATAAATAAATAATCAAAGTCCACTGACCTAAGATAAGAATATGTAGAGTAGGTTAAAGGGCAGAGCAAATATGGTTTATTGAGAGATAGTTCTCATTACATAGCAAATGGTTAACTTCCTCAACTGTGATACATCCAGACCCAAAATAAAGTTAACTTCTTGGCCATTAACCCATGTGCAAATTTGCTGGACCATTTAATTCCATGATTTCAGTTTTGTTAAGAGTAGATTGATTGGTGGATAATATGAATGACGTGGTTCGAAAGCTCCAATTTTAGCATATTGCAATTTGGATGTGGGTTATGATTTGTAAGTGCAAGGCACCAGAAGTTAGGTACAGTGATGTAAGAAGCTACATTATGGCCCAGGAAGAAATTAGGAATGAATTTATAAGATCCAGATATTAACTTAATCATTCATTGAAGTCATGTATTAGCCTCAGAATTGCTACAAGGATATAGCAGTTGAATGAGCTAGCTTTCTGTAGCTTTAGACTTTGAACTTTAAAATTATATATTTTATACAAATCTTTTGTGTTCCTTATCGTAAGTTTTTTAAATTAAATTCTTATCTTTAGAAATGAGGGACAGCTAGAGATTTGAAATACAAATAATTTTATTAAGTGAATTATGTTACACAAATGAAGATGAAAGTTAAAATTACAACTTAATTAAAAATGAATATGTGGCCATTTGAAACATTAAGTAACTCTACTGATAAAGTCAAACAAAGAAGTAGACTATTTTCTTTCAGAGGAATAGAGACTCATTATGTACAAATTCAGCCTTTCAAAGTAGAATTTGAGTGAAGCTCATACTTTACTTTCTGTAAGTTCAAAATAATAACATTTATGGGTTTTAATGTGTATTTTGGTATCATAAGAATCTGATTGAGATTGCAGCTTAATCCTGTGGGTCTCTGAGAGATTTCATATACTGCACAACAGTCACCTTAGGCAAGGGTATTGATTATTCAGGTGTTTGTGTTCCTTCTAATAAAACAGTTTTCCATCTTTTACCATCTAAGTTCTTTTTTGTACAATCTTATGAAGCAGCAAAAGTGTGCTATTCTTGTGTACACAGAAACTGCCAAAAAAAAAAAGCTGTAACTCGTCTGGTAAAAGAGATTTGCAAATTTTGTGCTTCAATTATCTTCCAACAAATGAACTTGTTTCCAGTAGACAGCTTATTATCCTTGGATCACTGCTTTGCATTCACTCGGTTTACTTTTCTTAGCTATTGTGAGCCAAATTCAGTATTATCTACACTAAAGTGTATAAAGATACACGTCAGTAACATAGTGATGAAAAAAGGAAAGTCCCTTTAAGTGGAAAAAAATCACGAGTTCCAAATACAAAGGAAAAAAATTCTAATATCTTTTATTATAAGCTTTTTATGGAAAATGATGTCATATACATATTTTTCTTCAAGGTAAACAAGTTATATGAAACCACATATTTCAAAGTCATAAGTGCAAATACACATCTTTGTATATTTCAGTTCAATGCATTTTGAAATGTTCTGTCAAAACATTACAAAGAAACATTGAATTGTAGTATTTCAATGAGTTCAAATAAAGGCTAATAAAATATATTTTCACTGAAATGCCCACAGGATTCCCCCCAAAAAAGTTTTCCTTTGCTAATAGTGAATTCTATTTATAAAGTTCCTAGCTTGAGTCTAGGATCTCTTTATAGCAAATTGTTTTTATTATTTTCAAAGAAGGAGTATTCCCTAACGCATATCAACAAGCAATAAGGGCAATGAAATGTTTTCTACTTTTAAGTTTTGAAAGGAATATAATGTTATTATATCCTAAATTTTAGTGCCTGCCTTTTGGGATTTTATTTTTCACCTTAAGTTTAGATCCGTAAGGCTATTACTGAAGTTACAAAGTGTTAGGATGAAAGTTCTTCTTACCCTTAATGCTAGGGCAGACAGAGATAATGTCACGTTAGGTACATAGTTATTTTATCCTTTATGTCTTTTATCAAGATTTGAAACCCCGTATTAACAGCTCAATTTAGAATCAGGTAGGGGCCTGAAAAATTAATGGGAAAGAGCGCTATGCAAGAGTTTGGGTTTCAACTTTATTTCTTTGTAGATGGCAATGAACCACTGCAAATTAAACGAGGCAATAATCATATGCCATTATAAATAGAAGCATTTTGTATATCTAGCCACACATTTCTTTATATGATTAGGTATATACATGTATGTATATATGCATACATATTCAAAATTCAATATTTCTTGATAGTATTTTGATAAAAATTCACAGTGAATTGAAATGAAATACACAAAGAGATACATTTGTATTTGTGAATTTGAAACATGTGATTTCATATAGCTTGCTTTTTTTAAGAAAAATAGGTGTATATCCAGAAAATTTTTGCTCAGACTAAGGTAAATATTGAATGGTGGAACAGTGGTTTTTTTTTTTTAACAGAGAGGAAGGAAGCTAGGGCTGCCACTCAGTGACTGAGTAATTTCCTAACATGTGAATGAGCCTAAATTACACCCAAACACCACAAAAAGTATATCAACTGTTCTGTAAGGACTTTTGATATAAGACTACATTTTCACTCATCTTTTATTTATTGAACACTTGGTGACACAGCTCAGTGTTATCCATTTTTAGACATTCAAATTTAAAAAGCTATAAACAAGTGTTTATAATATAACTTCTTTAAGGAAAAAGAAATTGGCAAAAAGTAATTATTGCCAAAAAAGAGAAGGGAAAAAAAAAGAAAAGAGAGAAGAAAAGGAACTATGGGTTTTTCACTCAACAACCCATTAAAATAAATGACTACGTGAATTAATATTTAGTTTCTTTTGCTAACTACTTCTTTTCACATATAACATAATGCTGAGTTGTATTTCTTTTCACTTGTAACTGGATAATTTTCACTTGGTGCTGTGGGAATGAGAACTATATTTTCTGTTGTGTATGAAACATTTTACCTATCAGTAACTTCAGTAATTGATCCATAATTTCCATAATAATCATAGTTGCTTTCATTTTGAAAGAGAAGAGGATATAAGTATTTTCATGTAGCTTTTTATGAATTTATTTAAAACAATATTTGATTTTTAAAATTTATTAGAATCATTTTATTCAACTTACAAAATAACTTTGACTCTAATCCTAATAATATACAAACACCTTCAGGCTCTTTTGTATTTTATATTCTGCATAAACAAGTAGCATAAAATGTAAGAATTATACATCTCCTAAAATGTACTCAAGGAAAGATGTATTTATCTCAAGAATCGAAAGATTTTTATTGTAATTATGTATTTTTCCATTTAATTGTGGAAGAACAGTAAGCACTGAAGTGATTAATTTGATTACAGAATACTAAATTTATGTACATCCATCTCTAGTCTTACATGTAAACCATCCAACTAGAAAAAATAAAAATAAAATTCATGGGAAGGGTTGGAGTAAAAGAATATATATTAGTACTTCTCATCTATCTTTTTACTTTAGATAGTTTATGTTACATATCGGTCATGATATAAATTTTAAATGAAAATTTTCAGAATTACAATGTTCATACATCTCAATTAGTCACTGTTCTGAGTACCATGATGAATCTTTTGCCATCTTTCTCTACATAAGGCATGTAAGCTATCGCTTGGTCCAATATGTCCATACATATCTTCGTTGGTCTTTTGATAACTATATTGATGATCAGATCCTCTATGGATGTCATAGTGCTTGTCCTCATATAACCCCCCAAATTCACTTAAATATCCTGACGTTCAAAGGTAGTCATGCTAGCAATTTCAACGTCTAAAAGTGAAAACAATGCTGTCTTTTAAGTCCAAAGATGAAAGCTCTTTCTTGAGGAAGGAAAGAAAAACAATCACAGAATGAGCTTAATATGGTTCACAGGAAGAGCAAGAGGCTGTGGAATTGTAACATGAAATTCATGCTTGTTTTCCTATGTCCCCTTCAGCAGCAATTGTGAGAGTCATAGGATGTCATTACTGCTTAGTCAAAAATGGAGGAAAGGTAGGAACTTACAAAGTTTAAGAAATCTACAGTTTTCGGCTCACATTTCGTGTCTTAGAACAGCCTTCTGTGGATAAGGGGATGATTACTAAGGAGAAACTAACTTGATTCTACTTTAAAGATAGAGGGAAAAAAAAGAGTAATCTTCACTTGGCTCCTTCATGCTTTTATCTTCCATTTAAAAAGTACTAAATTATAGGGAGAGGAGGACATAATCTATAGCAATTTGATTGAAGCAAAACTTTTTGTCATTTAATAGCATAAGACATAATAAAAAAAAGCTTCTATAGATTGATTTGAGTGATAGAAATGCCAGAATTCCCTTTTACTCTGCTTACACAAGTTTTATTCTTTCTTTTTTAAAGTTACATGATAGGCATTTGACACTAGAAGAGGGCCAGATGACAGTATTGGAGAGAATGGATGCAGGCAAGATGCTATCAGTAAGGATCATTTTCAGTTAAAAAAAAAAGTTTGCTAAAAATAAGTGTATAGATTATTTTAGGATCAAGACACTTTTAAGATGAAAATCATGCAGCTATTTCAAGGTGTGAATTTCTTCAAGATCCAATTATGAAGTGATCACACCAAGGACAAGGTTCACACTCCCTCAAGTCGATTGTAATAAGGAGAAATATAGAGTAGACAAACTGTTCAGTACATTGAAGCCTTTGAGGTGAATTTCTGACGGTTCTGTGAAATATATTTGGATCATTCTAATCTTGATCTGTTAAAGCAAAACTGCTAGGAAATCTATTTTCCCCATTAACTGCCCACTTTTATGAAACTCTTCTACTTTGCTTGGCCTTTTCTTTTTTGGTGTTGGTGCTTTGTATCTTTATGTTTTAACACTTGAAATGAATTTAAAGCACCTTAAAAACAGGCTGACTACATATATGTTTTGAAAATACTTGATATTACTTTCTTTTCATTAACACAGTGGTTTTACTCAGCATTTGGAGTTTAATAGTCAGTTATAGAGGCATATTTGTATATTTATTTATTTTAATTGTGGATGTTTATTTTAATTGTTGAATTCAGCACAGTTTATTTTAGTGTTGGTCAATAAATGAAAAGTCGTTGAGGATTAAGTTTACTACATTTAGAAAAAGCTATTAAATGTCTCAAACTCTAAGAATTTTGGAAACTAAAGGCTTTCCCCACCAATCAACTGTCTTCAATTTGCTTTTGACTGGTTATATATGACAAAATTCTCACTGCAAATGGCTTATCTAGATCGGACAGCGTTATTCTCACAATGTAAAAAGAGCCAGAATGATGCATCCCAGACTTGTAAAAATACCATAAACCACCACATATTCCAATTCTTTTCGCCACCCTCGGCCACCTTCCAAATGGACTTTCTTTCCAATGTCATTGAGGCAGTTACTCTGCCTGCAGGCACCATGTCTGTGTTTTAAATGGAAGATGAACGAAATGGGCTAAGGAAGAATATGTTCTAAGTAGGTCACTCTATTTCTAAGGATAACAAGACCTTCTAGTTGCCTCAAACAGAAGTCTACCTACTCCAAACTATTCCAAACTGCCAGGAATCCTGGGAGAATTGAATATTTTATTAGAGTGTGTTTTTATATTCATAACTCAAAATGAGAAAATCAATGGCCTTCTCTTAAAACCTGTCTATTCTGAATAATATATGGGTTTTTTTTTACTTAATAAATATATTGGATATTAGGTATCCAACTGTCTCTGCCAGCCAAGATAAATTGAACCAATGGATATTCTTTTTCCTTTTGACTTATTTCATATTAATCTAGCTAAGTATTCTGGTTCAGTTTATCATCTTACCTTTCTGATTACAAAAATTTGGTATGATGGCATAAATGTAAAGGGGTGATGCCACTACTCATGTGCCGTGTAAAACATTGGTTACTTTACAGTATAATACTGCCTTACAGAAGTCACTGACAACAGTGAAAGACAGAAATTGAAATACATGATCTGTAGTTATATTTTCTCTTCTGTTCTCGAGGAACATCCAAACAACGACTTATACTAACAAAACTCTGTGAATCTGTGTTGTGCATTACAGCCACTAGCCACATGTGACGATTTTACCATAAGTTAACTAAAATTCTGATTCGCTTCTTCACTGATACTGGCCACTTTTCAAATGCTTAATAGCCAGTGGCCACCATATTGGACAACATAGATATGGGAAATTGCCAAAGTTGAAGAAAATATCAGTAGTCTCTGATTCTCACTATAGTATCCATTTAAGTTTGCTTCATACATCAAAGTAAAATTATGAAAAAATAATGTTGTGTTGCACCTGAATCTTGCCAATAATAATGATTGCTTCTTAAATTTATATTGTAGGCTGCAAAGACATGGAATGTAATGATAAAATTTTTACTATGCTTCTATTAGCAAGATAGATAAGTCCTATAGATCTAGTATAGCTTAGAGCTTACATGGGATATTACATTGTATATTTAACAATTTGCTAAGGGTTAAGTCATATTAGGTTTTACTCTCATATATCATTATGAAATTAATATTTCAGTAATCGTTGCTCTAAGCACTTTGTCAGTAATCTGTGAAGTTTATACCAGAATAGCATTTGTGTTTCTTATTATAAGGAACCTACCAGCAATTAAAAAAAATTCTTTTGCCTGGGATTAAATATCTGAGAGAAAGAACTTAATACTACATCTACAAAATCATCTTTATAATAATGGATGTTATAATATATAGTAATCTGTATAAAAATCTGCATGACAATTTTAATGAACAGCATATAATATAGGACAAAAAATTAAAGGAATCAAAAGATCTCAAAAAATTTTAGTATTTTCTTATAAAAATCTAAAATCAGCATTTGTAGTTTTTCACATTCTGCTCAAAATGAGAATTTTTTTCTCTTCAATGGTCAATTACAGAGAAGATCACTGGGGATATAAGAGAAGAACCATGAGTTCTACTTGCTATTTTCATCTTATTAATTTCAAGTAACATTGTTCTGTTTTCTAAAATACAATATATCAATAAATTCATATGCATCAATTTTTAATTGATATGTATTGATTGTGGATTTAATTTATTTAGATAGTAGGTATGGATATATAAGAAAGACAGTGTTTATGAAGAATTGGGCTTGTCAATGTGTCAGGTTTTTCAATAGACTCATAGTTATATATCCTTGATGTACTGGTGATTTTTCTCATTACTGAAATCTTATAAGAAGCAACTTAGTGGAGCAGGGTTTATTTTGACCATAAGGACTGGTAAGGTATGGGAGAGGGAGCATAAGCTACTATCTCACCTATGGGTTGACCAGGATTCAGAGGGAAAGGAAAAGAAAGAAAGCCAGGTCATAATTTTTAGGCCCTCAGCAATTCACTTGTTACATCAAGGCCCCAACTTGTAAAGGTCCCAGCAGAACCCCGTGAGCTAACATCTAAGTGATTAAACAGAAGAATCTGTGAAGACATTTCCCATCCCGGCCACAGCACTTGAAACTTCTGATGGCAGTACTCTCTGTTGCCAAGGGAACCCATCATGAGATGTGAAAGCTTTTATAACGAATGATTGATGTTCTTGCCTCTCATTTCATCATTTCAGAGAAAAAAAATCTTGTTATGTACCCCAAGATGACCTTAACTTAGTGATCCTCCTACCACACGTACCCTAGTGGAGGGCTCAGGGGCATGCCTGGTTCATTTATTTTCTTTAGCTTCTCTTTGTTTAGTAGCACACTACTTCCTTATATAAATCATAAAGAATAAAATTAGAGCTAGTTTCCAAGCCCTAGTCTCTTTGAACATACTATTTCATGGCCAGGATTATGCTCTGTCATATTTTCCTTCTTCTTATCATACTTGAAACTTAGATATCAAAGTAAAAGTTGGACTGAACTTAAATTTGTGAAAAATAATCCTTTCTTGACCAACTTTCATGTTGGCTTATATATTTTTTAAACCATTTATTGAAAACTGTAATGTTTAAGAATATAAATATATCTTTACATTATCTACATATCTCCATTCAAATAAATCCATTTTCTTTAAAAAAATAAACATGTAGTAGTTTCTTTATATTAAGAGGATATTGAATATAGTTTAATACCAATGAATTTCAGAATTTTTAAAGGTAAGTGGGGAAAGTGTTTTGAACACTTCTGCCATATACAATTAATTTTCATATATGTGTATGTTGTGTATCTGTATAAGTAGATGCCACATGTATAGAGTTGCCTGTGGAGGCTAGAAGAGAGTATCCAGTTCCCTCAAACTAGAGCTGTAGGTGGTTCTGAGCCAACTGACATAGGTGCTGGGAAACAAACCTGGGCTCTCTGGAAGAGCAGATAGTGTTCTTACCTGTTGATAGATCTCTCCAGGCCCTCCTTCTATATTTTTATGTACAAGAATGCACTTGAATATTTCATATAACCTTTAATCATGAGACAACACATTGTCAGAATCGTGGTACTTTTAGGTGTTTAAACAAAAACACTAACCTCAATGCTAAACCCTCTGCTTTGCTTTGCTTCCCCTTTCCACTTAGTTTTATTCTTTTCTAATATCACATAGCCTACAATTCTTTTAAGGTCCAGAATATGTAACTAATACATACATTCTCTGAAGATGAAGTCTGATTTGGTTTTCAATATCATCCACAAATGTGATGATGAAAAATACAATTTTCTTATTAGAAAAATAATCCCTCATTCCAAAATCATGTTATTTCATTTTATAGTTCTTCCTTTACAAATTAATTTGTTTGATTTTAGACATTATATTTAAATATTCTCCTTTAATGAGAAAATAATCCTAAGAAATATTCTTTAGGATACTTAAAGCTACAATCCAATTTGATTATTTCTGGACACAGGTGAATCGGAAATATATACGTTGTCTTTATCTTTTATATATGAAATGAAATGTGGCTTTGAGAATTTTCTAAGATGGTTAAGGAACTAGTCTTGGAACACAGCCTCTGTTGCAATCGAAAATTTAATTCACACTAACTTAAGGATGAAAAGGACTTTATTGGGCCTTGTATAAGAAGCATTGTTTCAGCTGGAGACATGGTATTTCCAAGAACCCCAACTTCATTGTTCCGTTTGACCATCACATCACATTTTCATAGTAGTTGCAGAACATGGGGTTTATTCCCTCATATATATCTGAAAGGAACAAGAATTTTCCTCTCTTGAGCTTCAAGTTCAGTTTTTATACTCTGTCTTATTAGACACACTTAATTCACTCACCCAACCCCTGAAACAATTATTGTAGCAAGGTGTTGTGATTTGAATCTGAAATGTTCTCCATACACTCAGGATGCTTCCTAGTATGTGACAGTATATGAGGAGGTTATGGAACCTTTAAGAGTTAGAAACTTATTGATGGCAGTACACCACTAAGAGTAGGATTGAAATATTTTATAGCCTGGCCCTATTTCCTCTTTGTTCTTTGCATCAGAACTGTTGATGCAATGTGACCATCTGGACCCATACTCCTGCCACCATGTCTTTCCTTCCACAATTAACTTCACCATTCTGCCACTATGAGCCAAAATAAGCCCTTGATCTTTTAATGTGCTTCATTCAGAAAAGGTTTATGACAACAAAAAAAAAAAAGAAACTAAGATGCAAATTGGTACCAAGAAGTGAGGCTTTGAGGTGATAAACTTCCATGTGATTGCATAAGAAGAACTATCAAGTGCTGTAAGCAGACATTACTAGGCCATCATTCATTGGGAATTTTGGAAGAACAAGAGGCTAAGAAAAATATAGACAGTGGAGGTTTAACTTATGAGCTATCAAAGGGAAAAAAGCACTCTGTCAGGAACTTGACTAGATTCTGAGAAGGAATTTGGATTCATTCTGCTTCTGTCCTGAGAACTTAAGTGGGGTTTAATTAAATGTTAATAGACTAATTTTTGATAGAGGAAATTTCAAAGAAGCATTACATTGAGTCAATAAAATTCTTTCTATTGAGTATGCTTATGTGGGTCTATAATGAAAAAGAGTAGCAACCAGTATAAAGGGAAAAAGTGAGCAGTTGGCATAATAAAAGAGATCTAGGTAACATAAAGTTATAGGCAAGATTCTACTGAATAAGAAGCTATAATTGTTAAAGAGAATAGCACTGTTAATGGGAAGCCCCCTAGTCTATACAGAAACAATGAGAAGGGTGTCGTGTGAACAAGACTGAATCCACTAAAGGCTCCAACTTATGAAAACTGAAAACCTATTGGGTATCTTGATCCTAAAAATCAACTACTTAAGAAAGTTTTCATGAGCTTCAGCCTATAGAAGTTGTTGCATCTGTGGTCCGAGGTGAACATAGCTCTATCCTGAGCTAATAGCAGAACTCAACAGTATAATCCACCTGGTACTGATTTTGGAAAAAGGAAAGATGTAAGAAAGACTCAACATGTCCTGGATACTTTCTTTATGATTTCAGAGAGGTCCTAAGGCCAGGTGAAATGTAGCAAAGTCAGAATCCCTGAGAGTAGACTCTGGGAGGTCATCATGTGTAATGAGGAGCTGAGAGCCTGCTTTTCATCCTGCCCAGATCCTGCACGGCTAGCTTTACACCCGAAATAACAACACACAAATTGTATTCATTTAAACACACACTGCCTGGCCCATTTTATATCTAGCCTATTCTTGGCAAGCTCTCATATCTTGATTAACCCATTTTTAACAATCTGTGTAGCACCACGAGGTGGTAGCTTACCGGGAAAGATTCAGCATGTCTGACCTGGTGGCTGGCTCCAAGCATCTGGCCTCACTTCCCTTCTTCCCAGCATTCTGTTCTGTCTACTCCACCCACCTATGTTCTGACCTATCAGACCAAGCAGTTTCTTTACTAATTAACCAATGAAAGCAACAGATAGACAAATGACCTTCCCACATCAATCATGTAAAACTGAAGCCTGGGTTATGGTGGAGATGCCAGAGCAGCAAGACCTCTGCCAAGGATGATCACACAAAGGGAGTCAAACTAGCCCAAGAGAGAGGTTTCTCTTCTAGGCAGCAAAGCTGGAGAGGCAGAGCTATCTAAGCCCTTTGAATCTGAACATCAAATACCATGTATAAAATATCAGGATTTGGTATTTACCTTGTAGAGTTTAAGTCATTGTTTCATCCAATTCTCTTTCAGGATGTCCCAATTTCTCCCTTTTAGAACTGAAATATATAATATGTGACATTGTATACTGGAAGTATGTAATTTAGATTTTAGATTACAGGGAGTCACAGTTAATCAATTGGCTTGAGTCCCAGGAGAGGCTGTGATGTTTCAAGTATGTTGAAATTGTTCAAATTCTATGGGAGACATCTGAAGTTGAACTAAATGCATTCCACATTATGAGATAACCAGATTGTATAGGGATTGGGAGCCAAACATGACCTGAATATGAAATATTTCCCCATTGGCTTGTATGTTTCAAGACGGGGTCCTCATATGGTGGCACTATTTGGGAAGGTTATGGAACCATTGAGAGGTAGAAATTTCCTGAAGGAAGAACATCAGTGGGAGTATGTTTGTGTACATATAACCCTTGCTCCACTTTTTGTTGACTCTCTGCTTCTGAACTGAGGATATAGTATGTTGCCATGATTCCCCACTGTGATGGACTTGATTTCTCTGGAAGTATCAGCCAAAACAAATCCTTTCTCCTCTAACTTTCTTTGCCCAGAGTATTTTTACCACAGCAATAGAAGAGAGACTAAACCAAAAAAGAAATACTACCCATGTCTCTATCTGCTACAGATAAGAGTTCTTGGAGGATTATCAACCTATATATAGTCGGTACTTATTGACATAAAAGAGGATGATGGTTGTTCCAGAAAAGATTTCAATAAGAGTCAGTATCTGAACCCAAAATTATCCCTTTGTATTTAGATAACAATCTTAAAATATGGGAGTTCCTTTGTTTTGTGCTGTTTTATTTCTTAGTAGAATTCTATAAATAAGTGTGAATTTACAAGCTAGAAAGGAAAAGAACAGAGTACCATCGATTTTGTCATTTTAAAAAGAAAAGAAATGAACATAAATATTCATTTTCTTTCACTACACATCAAGATAAGGATAATAGATTTAATAAACATGTAAAAATGATTTTCAGCAGTGACAAACAGGAAGCATTTTGTCATAACCTTATTTTATTATTTTCTCCCACACAAACATATTTGGTTCTTTGTCAAATTTTTAAGTGGCATCTCCAAATAGGCATTTTTATCCAGAGCAAGAGCTGATCACTGCAATAAAAAGCACTCTTAGTGGTGCTAGAGAAATGGCTTTATGATTAACAGCATGGCTGCTCTTCTACAAGATCCAAGTTCAGTTTCCAGTACCCTCATTTTCAGCTCACAATTTCTTGAAACACCATCTTCAAGAGATATGCCGTGCTCTTCTTTCCTACTTGGACACTTGTATGCATGTGGCATACACACACTCACATAAAAGTGAAAATCTTTTTTTTAAACCGGTATTATTTTAATTTGAACATATGTCTCTCTTCAGTGGTAATGCCATTGGAATGCTTTTCCTGCATTTGCTCACATTTCTGGAAACAACATCAACTTTGTCTGTAATCAGCAATGTAAAGTCTTGTATATTATTATTATTTCTTTTGGGAGCATTGAGACAGAGATTCCTTATAGCTTCGGAGCATGTCCTGGAACTCACATCATAGACTATGCTGGCCTGATCAGAGATCTGCCTGCCTCTGCCTCCTGACTTCTGGGATTAAAGGCATGCACCACCACCACCAGACAAATCATGTATATTATTGTAACTTGCACACCAAATTCTTGATAATCTATAAAAATATAATGTCAAATTACAGGCTATAAGAAAGTTTTTTGATCTTTGATAAATAATGTCAAATCTGGTGATAAATGTCTTTAATATTCTTTAATAATTCCCTGTGTGATTGTTCTTACCTTTGGAAAAAATGGGGGGTTGAAACTTTAATTTGGGTCTAATATAATTATCACATTTGCATTTTATTTCAAGGTAATCATATTTATACTTCAAAACAAATATGTTATATAACTAAATATGTTATTTCCAAATAAACACTCTCATGCTTAATATTGATTACAAACTCTTTGGCCTTTTAGATCAGGCTTATTATTACCTAGCTCTTACAACTTAAATTAACCCATCTCTATTATTCTATATTTTACTACAAAGTTTGTGGGTTGTTCCCTCACATCTTGCTTCCTCAGCAGCTTCTGGTGTCCCCCTGACTCTGCCTTCTTTCTCCCTGACTCTCTGCTTTGATTTCCATCCTAGCTATATTTTGCCTGCCTATTGGTCAAATCAGCTTATTTATTAACCGATGGCAATAAGACATATTCATAGCATACAGAAGGGCAGCCCATATTAGTGGGGAAGATGGCAGGGAACGAGACTCTAATAGAAACACTTTGAAATTCTGTGATGGTCTAATACTTTATATGCTAATTTAAAATATTATACAAATAAAAATGTAATGTCTGAGCCAGAAACAAAAGAATGGACAGTACAATGTAGTATTTTAAAGCCCTTTGGCATTTAGTAATACAAACTGAAAGAGAAAAATCTATTTCATTTTAACTGAATTTCAGGTGCCTCGGAAAATGTGCATGTTCCCAGTAGTGTAGGATTTTAGTGGGTTTAGAATAAAAGTCTCTGTTAAAACATTTCATGTAAGACACTATTATGTGTCTAAGCCCAAGACAATATGACATTCTGTGGCCATAGAGAGAAATCTTTGCTCTTGGTGATAGGCAGAAATCTTGTCCTACTTTTACTCTTTGAAAACGTAAGTCCTACATGCTTAATAAACGAGGACTGGGGAGAAAACCTGTAGGCTGTTAGGGAGAGGTAAGCCCCTCTACTATGAAGACTTTCCGAATGAGATCATTACAGAAATTAAAGTTGCACCCGAAGGCTCTATTTCTTTAACAATAATAATACACATAAGGTTACTTGGACGTAATAAGCAAAACTAGAGGCTTATCTGCAGAAAGTATTTATTTGGGACTCTTTGTTGTATCAGTATAATAGAGAGAGAAGTTAGACTGCCACATAATCTCATTAAAGAATTTTAGAAAGGGCTGCCATCCTTGCAAATTGTTACACATCAATAATAAAAGCTTTCAGTAGGAACTGGGCTTTTATTAGGTCACATCAAGCCATACACAAGAGATGAGTAACTCATGGAATGAAACATAAACTTGAATGAGATAGTTCCTTATCCATGGCAGTTTCTAAGCAGAGAACTACTATGGCCTTGATGGTTAACCTAATTACCAGAGTGCTGGTGTGTTAGCAGGTGAGGCTTGTAGAACAAGATTAGGTCGTGAGAACCATTCTAATGAATAGGACCACACACTACCTTTATAAAAGTGCTACGGGAGTGCTCTCTTCCCTTCCCATCAGGATTCGATACATATGATGTTCTATATGAAAGGAATGGATTCTTGTGAGGTACTTTGCTCGTACCAAGATATTTAGCTTCCCAACCTAGGAAAGTCTCAGCAATAAATTCTATTTTATAATTCATAAATGAATGATTTTAGAATGATTGGTTAAAGTCATCCAAATAAACTCAGAAAAGTTGACACTTGAAGGATTTCTACCACCAAGACTTCTTAGAGATGGGAAAATACCTATCATCAACCGGGCGGTGGTGGCGTATGCCTTTAATCCCAGCACTCAGGAGGGAGAGGCAGCCAGATCTCTGTGAGTTCAAGGCCAGCCTGGTCTACAAGAGCTAGTTTCATGACAGGCACCAAAGCTACAGAGAAACCTTCTCTCGAAAAAAAAACAACAACAAGCAAAAAAAAAGAAAAAAAAAACTATCATCAGGACTCCTAAAAGGTAGAGAAATCTGATATGTCTAAAGGGAAAAAGAAAAAAAAACCAGATTTTTACTACACATAGGTTCATTATTTCTACTAAGAACTTGGTTTAAAAATTAAATGTTCAGTTTAGTAGATTGCAACATTCAATTATGTATTTTTTTGCAATATTTCTATGTGCCTAAACAGACACACAAGCACACACACAAACATACACACTTTGCAGAAATACATACAATGTGTATATTTATAAATATTTTTCTTGAGCTATGATATGTGATTGTGTTCTGTTCTGTGATTTTAATAACTGATGAATGTTTAACATGATAAGAATCCAAATATTAGAAATTTATTTTTATTTATTTCTATTAAATGTTTAATAGAAAAATAATAGCTGTACAACAGAGGGGTTTTTTAATCAAAAGGATATGTTTAAGTACATAATTGTATCCCAAGTGTGATTTTTAAAATATACAAGGTTTGTCTTTGGCCAAATTGCTTTCACGAACTTCCATTATGTCAAAATATATTAGACTAATACTTAAAGTTCTTTTTTTATAAATTCTTCTCTCATTTTACATCCTAGCCAGAGTTGACCCCTTCACCTCCTCCCAGACCCTCTCCTGCCTCCTCTCAATACCTCCTCATTCATTACCCCTCTGCTTCCCTTCAGAAAAGGGCAGGCATGCCAGAGATATCAACCAAACATGGCATGGCAAGTTATAGTAAGACTAAGAACCTCCCCTCATATTAAGGCCAGGATACACTTGATCTCCTAGAGTTGTCTGTTTTAGTGCAGCCTCTAATACTGGAGCTCTGTTGTTGAGCCTGAAATCATGGATGGTGATAGCTCGAAAAAATCTTTTCTTGTACAGGATTGTGTTAGCTATCCTGGGTATCTTGTTTATTTGCTTATTTTGTCCATATGAAGATGAGTATCTTCCTTTCATGGTATGTAAAGAATTGTGCTGGAATTGTAATGGGGATTATGTAAAATCTGTAGGATGGTTTTGATGGGATGGCCATTTCTGCTATGTTGATGCTACCTATCTATGAGCATGGTAGATCATTTCATCTTCTGATATATCTTCTTTAATTTTTCTTCAAAGACTTGCAGTTATTGTCATACAAGCTTTTCACTTGTTTGATTGGAATTACCCCAAGATACTTTAAGGTTTTTGTGGCTATACCAAATTGTGTTTTTCTCTGATGTCTTTATCATACTGTTTGTCATTTGTGGTTAGGAGAGCTACTGAATTTTTAAGTATATTTTGTATCCAGCAACACTGCTGATGATGTTTCTCAGACGTAGAAGTTCTCTGGGGAAAATTTTGGGGATTTTTATGTATACTATCATATCATATGCACATAGTGATAGTTTGACTTCTTCCTTTTAAATTTGTATCCCCTTGATCTCTTTTTGTTGTCTTACTGATCTTGCTAGAATTCCATGCATTATATTAAATAGATATGGAAAGCCTTCTCTTGTTCCTGATTTTAGTGAAATTACTTTGAGTTTTTCTACACTTAATTTGATGTGGGCTGTTGACTTGCTATAAATTGCCTTTATTTATGTTTTGGTATGTTCCTTGTATCCCTAATCTCTCCAAGACTTTTATCATGAAAGGGTGTTAGATTTTGTCAAAGGCTTTTTGAGGATCTAATGAGGTGATAATGTGGGGTTTTTACTATTTCAATATTTGTATGGTGGATTACATTGACAGATTTTCATATATTTAACCATTCCTGCATCTCTGGGCTGAAGCCTACTTGATCATCTTGCTCACGGTGGATGACATTCTTTTTTTTAATATAATTTTTTATTGAAAAAAATATGTCCGCCTCCTCCCCGCCTCCCATTTCCCTCCCCGTCTCCCCTTTCCCCCCTCCTCCCTCTCCTCTCCCCCTCCCCTCACTCCTCTCCCCCTCCCTCTCCAGTCTGAGGGGCAGTCAGGGTTCACTGCCCTGTAGAAAGTCCAAAGTCCTCCCCGCTCCATCCTGGTCTAGGAAGGTGAACATCCAAACTGGCTAGGCTCCCACAAAGCCAGAACATGAAGTAGGATCAAAACCCAGTGCCATTGTCCTTGGCTTCTCAGCAGCCCTCATTGTCCGCCATATTCAGAGAGTCCGGTTTTATCCCATGCTTTTTCAGTCGCAGTCCAGCTGGCCTTGGTGAGCTCACAATAGATCAGCACCACTGTCTCCATGGGTGGGTACACCCCTCGTGGTCCTGACTTCATTGCTCATATTATCCCTCCTTCTGCTCCTCATTGGGACAATGGGAGCTCAGTCCAGTGCTCCAGTGTGGGTCTCTGTCTCTATCTCCATCCATCTCCAGATGAAGGTTCTATGGTGATATGCAAGATATTCATCAGTATTGCTATAGGATAGGGTCATTTCAGGTTCTCTGTCCTCAACTGCCCCAGGAACTAACTGGGGACATCGCCCTGGGCACCTGGGAGCCCCTCTAGCACCAAGTCTCTTGCCAACCCTAATTCGGGATGACATTCTTGATATGTTCTTGGATTCAGTTTGTGAGTATTTTATCGAGTGTTTTTCATCTGTGTTCATGAGGGAAGTGGTATGTAATTCTATTTGTTGAATCTTTGTGTGGTTTGTGTAACAGAGTGACTGGGGCCACATAAAAGGAATTTGATGATATTCCCTCTGGTTCTATTTCGTAAAGTAATGTAAGGAGTATTGGCTTTAGCTCTTCTTTGAAAGTCTAGTGAAATTCTGCACTAAAACTGTCTGGCCCTGGGTTTGTTTTGTTTTCTTTTCTTTTGCTTTTGGTTGGGAGAATTTAATGGCTGCTTTATTTCACTGGAGATTATAGGTCGTTTCAAATCATTTATCTGTCTTCGATTTAACTTTGGTAAGTTAAATTTGATAAAACTATCCTTTTAGATTTTCCAATCTGGTAGAGTACAGGTTGTTAAAGTGTTTCGTTGTGATATACTGGGTTTCCTTGGTGTCTGTTGTTATTTTCTTCTTTTTATTTCTCATTTTCTTAATATGGTCATTCTGTCTGTCTTTTAGTTAGTTTGGATAAGGGTTTTTCTAGCTTATTGATTTGAACAAAGAACCAACTCTTTGTTTCATTGATTCTTTGATTGGTTCTCTTTAATGAATTCAGCCCTGAGTTGATTATTTCCTGCCATCTACTCTTTTTCGGTGTGTTTGCTTCTTTTTTTTTTTTTTTTTTCAGGTGTGCTGTTAAGTTGCTAGTATGAGATCTCTCTAATTTCTTCTTAACGGCACTTAGTGCTATAAACTTTTCTTTTGTGACCAGTTCCTTTGTGTCTCACATGTTTTTGTATATTGTACGTATATTTTTTATTGAATTCCAGAAATTCTTTCATTTTCTTATTTTGACCAAACAGTCATTCAGTAAAGAGGTATTTGGTTTCCATGACTTTCTGCTTTTCTTTGTTGTTGAAATCCACCTTTGATCTATGGTGGTCTGAAAAAAATACCTGGGGTTATTACAATTTTCTTGTATCTGTTGAGACTTGCCTTTTTACCAAGTGTGTGGTCAGTTTTGGAGAAAGTTTTGTGAGGCGCTAAGAAGAAGGTATATTCTTTTGTGTTTGTGTGAAATGTTCTGTAGCTTTCTGATGAGTTCATTTGGTTCATTACAGCTGTTAACTCCAGTATTTTTCTGGTTTGTTTTTGTCGGGATAACTGTCTATTGGTGATAGTGGGATATTGAAGTCTCCTACTATCAATGTGTGGGTTTTGGTGATGATTTAAGCTTAAGTAATGTTTCTTTTACATATGTGGGTGTCATTGCCTGTGGGGCATAGATGTTCAGAACTGAGACTTAATCTTGTAAGATTTTCCTTTGATGACTATGAAGTGTCCTTCCCCATATCTTTTGATTAGTTTTGGTTGGAAATCTATTTTGTTATACATTAGAATGACTATATCAGCTTTCTTCTTGGGGTTATTTGCTTGAAACCCCTTTTTCCAACCCTTTCCTCTGAGGTAATGTTTATTTTTTGATGATGAGGTTTGCTTCTTATAAGCAACAAAAGGATGGATCCTGATTTCACATCCATTCTGTTAGGCTTTTTATTGGGAAACTGAGTACATTGATATTGAGAGGTATTAATGATCAATGCGGGTTCACTTCTGTTATTTTGTTGGTGGTGGTAGTGTGTGTGTGTGTGTGTGTGTGTGTGTGTGTGCATAAGTTTCCCTTCTTTTGGTTTGCCTGGTGTGAAGTTATTTAGTTCCTTTGTTTTCATTTGTGTAGTTAGCCTCCTTGGGATGAAGTTTTCCTTCCAGTACTTTCTGTTGGACTGAATTTGTAGGTAGATACTGTTGAAATTTGACTTTACCGTGGACTGTCATGTATTATACTCTGTGGTGAATGAAAGTTATATTGGATATAATAGCTTTGGCTGACATCTTCTGTGGTCCTTTAGAGCCTGGAGCACTTCTGTCCAGGTCCTTCTGGCTTTAGAGTCTCCATTGAGAGCTCAGGTGTAATTCTGATAGCTCTGCCTTTATACGTAGCTTGCTCTTTTTTCCTTGGAGATTTCAGGCTTCTGATAAAGTTATGGCTCCAGATATGGATACAATGGAAGGAGTTGATGTTGGGGAAATCTGGCTGGGCTGCAAGTGTTCTCCTTTATAATTCTTGATGTTCATAGTTACCATTTGTTACATCCTCAATTGGAGTAGGCAATAGACTCCTGAGATTATTTTTGTCTGACTGACATTAACTGTGATTTTTAAAGGAGAATCCTTGAGAAATTAAACTGACTTGTCCAAAAAAAATACACAAATATATTCACATATGGCCAAATTGTAGACATAGTATAAATAGATACAATGAAAAACTTATGATAAAATTTAGCAATTTGAGAATGACTTTTAGAGAATGCAGAATAAAATGAAACTAGATTAAAACATGTTTGCTTTGGAAAATGATATAGATTGTATGTCCCTTATCCATAATGCTTAAGAAGCCTTCCATATTTTTCAGGTTTTCATAATTTGAATGTTTGTATAGTTTACTGGTTGAGCATCCCTCTCAGAAAGCATGAAGTCAGAAACATTTTAGCATGATTTAGCTCAAAATTTTCACATTTTTATTGCTTCTCTTGGTATCTATTTTTACAGATACCCAGATGAGTGATAGAAGGCATGAGCAGAGAGGCAACTAAGAATTCATCGGAGAGTTTAGATAAAACTGTCAGAGAGAGGGGTAGGGTTATAGATCAGTGGCATTGTACATTCTTGACATGCAGAAAGTTTTACATTCAACTTCCACTGCCAATGACTCCCACCACGTTGAATGCAGTATATTTTGGCAGTCAAATAAGCAAGCCCTCTTGATAGTGCCTGAAAATGGTTGCCCATTTCCTGATCAATATTCGTGATATTTACTTTATCATATAGTTACTACTTGCATTGTGTAAGGACGTTTTATATAGCTTACCCTCTCTCCATATGTATGTATGTAAGTGCATATGTATGTAGGTTTAAAATCGGGAATACATGTCCATTTATCCCTTAATCAGATAATTATATAAATAACAAATTTTTGATGAATTAACTCTGGCTATTACTTGGAAAAGTAATTTTCTGTGTAGCATACCCAAGATGGAAGGTAATGTATGATTTGTTTATGCAATAAAAATATTATATAAAGATGAAACAAAATCTTTAATGATCCAGTAATTAAACAATGTTTGACAAATATAGCCATGAGAAATTTAATGTTAGATTGCTGGAATAAAATTAAATGTATTGTTGAATAAAAAAAATAAAGATTATAGGAGAAAGCTGCTTTTATGCTAGCATAATTTGTTATATTTAACTCAAAGTTGTACACAAATTAGTGAATTATAAATTGGTATTAATATACGTGTGGATTATTGAATTATTTTGGTCAAAGCAAATCATAGCAATACCTTCATAGTTTAGGTAATAGCTACTCCCTTTTAACTTAAGTATAACTTAAGATTAAATAAAACTTAGAGGAAATATCAGATAGCTAGATTTTTCAAATGAATATGGAATGACAAAATTGATTAGACATTAAGTCTTGCACATCATTTCAAAAAGTACAAGCTTTATAGCTTCCTAGACTTTATGGCTAGGCCTTATAAGTATCAGTAATAGTTCTCAAATATTTTAACCAAAACGTGTACCTTAAGTAACACTGATTATGTAAATGAAAACTCCTTTCTAACTTTAACAGTGCTCATTAGTGAATCTTCCAGTGTTGACGGTAATAAAAGTAGTTAATATGCTTGGAGGTCTGTCTCCGAAGTCTGGGCTTTCTGATTTAATTCTGACCCAGCCCCCATTTGAATCCTTATTTCAGTAAGTGACTGCTAATGCCATAACTTATTATTAATACCTGTGTTGAATTAGGTTAATGTAAATTAGAACCAACATACCACACAATAGAAATGATACATACTTTAAGTGGTACACTTTTTTCAGGTTTATGTGCTAACTATGAAGGTTTTTGCTTTGATGTTTCATTTTGTAATGTTTGCTGTGTATTGCTTAGAAGCTTCTTCTTTTCTAAGGAGAGACAGAAAGGGAGTGAAGCCAGAATGGAGGGAATGGGGAGAGAAGATAGGAGGAGTAGAAGGAGAGACGCGACCGTCAGGATACAGTGTATGATGAAATAATCCATTTTCAATAAAAAGAAATCATATTGGTTTTTGACAGTATAACAATAAAACAAGTACAGTGGTCCTAAATCAGAAATTCTTTGGATATATAGCGGAGAGGTAACCATTTGGTCTCAATTCAATAATGAATGAAATGATATTATAGGAGAGCATCTCCCTGGGTTGTATTGAAGTAATGGAGCATGGGATTTGCAGATTCTGCAATAACTGAGAATTTGGAAAGATATGTGGCTTTCCCTACAACTTTGTTTAATGAAACCTGCAGTTTATGTTATGAAAAGGGCTTATTGTTTTCTTTTCATAAAAGTCATATAGTTGTTATCTGTGTATTTAATGGTTTGCAATTTGGGAGTGATACATTCTTTTCATGGTATGTTAGGAAGTGACAAATCGAAAAATATTTTCATGCTGTATAAACTAAGACAGTGTCCTGTAACTCAGGGTGAGTCTCCCGTTTCTCCCAATATACTTCTATGTATCTGGTTCTTTCTCTGCCTAGTCGTCAGGGTTTTGCAGATTTGCTTTTCCAGGAAGTGAAAAGGGCACAGGCAACAGACTATTTTGTCGTTAGAGTTTTTCTGAATTTAATTGCATTTGTAAGAGGAGTGGAGTTTGAACTGCTTGGTACTACTCCCCATATTCAGGCCAGAGGTCTAAGAACCATTTTTTTGCTATTCTCATTTTACCTATATTATAATAACCACATGATAAACAATCATTGTGTAATCTTCAACAATTTGTCAGAAACTCTTCTGATAGTGTTGCTTTTATAGAAGATGATATGTTGGGAATAAATATTTATTTTAAAGATTTAATTCAATAACAACAAATCAAACTATTTTACTACCCAGTGAGTGATAATGTACAAGCATGACATAGATTTCAGACCTTTCTTAATATTTTCACATTCATAAACCAAGAACACATTTTCTTTCCTAATTTGAAATATGAAATTATAGACTTAATTAAAATCATGTAAGTTATTTTGTATTTGAATTGTCTTCCTCCTTTTTTTGCACTTGGATAGAAAAAGACTAAAGACAAAGAGAGGATTGTGGACCACTTTCTCATTCCTTATAGAATTTCATACTTAAAAGTTTATCATCTTAGAGGGGCTAGAGAAATTGCTCAAAAGTTAAAATTACCGCAAAATAAAATAAACTTTTAAAGACCAAAAATATTTTCCATATTTCACAGATCTCTTCTCATGGATACATCATTTGTTTGCATGTCTACATGTTTGCATTTCTTTAATTTGAAGAAAACTGTTCGTCTTTATTCTCAAAGTGTGACATCTATTCAAGCAACTGTATAATAATCATTTATCTACCATTTCCTTTTATTCATTAGTCCCCAGCTTCAGGATTGAGGATCAACCTCCACACCTTCTCCATCCTCCTCCCTCCAACATATTATCAGAGTCTACTGATTCATTCACATTCTTGAGCTAAATTTTCTACCCACTGTATTTCTGTTGTTTGTGGATAGATATAAAAAGCTTAATTAGATAATGTTGAAAAGAAACAGGGGTTCACTCTAAGTTTTCATTTGGTGTTCTTCCTGTCTCCCTATGGTTTTTCCGTCATGAGAAAATAGCTTTCTCCATGGTAACAAAAAAAAAATATTTTTTTCTAATGTTTGATAGTAGTTGTTGCCCAGCAAAGAAGTACAAAAGTAGATGAGATTGAATGATTAAAATGGAATTAAGATCACTAAGAGGAAGGTTTGAAGTACATTAATAGATGTAAGGAAGTTAGAAAGTCAAACGAGCAAAGCCCAGGGAAGAGAAATGTGGTTAAACTTCACCATAGATGAAAGTTTCTGTCCTTCTGAGTCCCACATCTGTTCAGTCCCAAAGAAACACACAGAGGCTTATATTAATTATAATCTGTTTGGCCTATTAGCTCAGGCTTATTATGAACTAACTCTTATGACTTAAATTAACCCATAATTTTTGTCTATGTTTAGCCACATGGCTTGTTACCTTTTCTCAGTGAGGCATTCTAATCTTGCTCTCCTCTATGTCTGGTTGGTAACTGGGTCTCTGCCTTTCCTCTTCCCAGAATTCACCTAGTCTGGTTGTCCCACCTATACTTCTTGTCTGGCTACTGGCGAATCAGTGCTTTATCACGCCAATACAAGTGACAAATCTTTACAATGTACAGGAATATTATCCCACAGTTCTTCGCCCCAGAAGGCAGTGTCCTTTTGTAAAGTCTGTCACTCCTCAAACATAAAATCTTTACTTCAGAATTTTTCTAGGCTTCACCACTGAAGCACTATCAGGCACAAAATGGCAACCCTGATTTCCTCAGAAGAGACAGTTCATTCACTCTTTTAATATAATAACATTACTTGTGTATGTGGGGAGATGCTATTGATCAAAGCCAGAGCTACATGCAGTCTATACAAGTACTTTTACCACTGATTTACTCACTGGGTCTTGAATATAAAACCTTGATTATCTTCAATGTGCATCTTCATTTAAATAAAAATCAGGGAACAGGGTGATGAATATCTTCCATTTTTAGAGACTTTTAATTAAACCAGGTTTGCCACAGAGAGTGGAGTGGGGGTTTTACTGCTTTTGCCTTATGCACATCTGTGACATTTCATATCCTCTGATACTAAGAAAAAAGTGTGTTTAACAAGCCTGCACTTATGGGATGGGCAGTCTACTGCTGAATAACTGCAGAAACAGTGTAATGCATGGAAGGATATGCCCTTCTACAGATATGTCAACTCTTCCAAATTCCTGGGACATGTGCACGTGTTGCATGGTTCAAGGGGTTTTGCAGGTACGACGGGGAGGTTTGTTGTGTGACGTGATTCCTAAAGAGTGAGCAGACATCTATTCACCCCAGACAGATAACCAACAACAGACAGATGTAAGTGAGCACAAAAGTCTACCTTGGTGAATCACTGAGTTTCATAGAAATAACTTACCGAATGTGGGTGACTGGTTACTGACAAAGGCAGAAATGACTCAAAGGCAGCTACATCACCAAAAGTCCACCCCATCAAAGATACCAATTGATAAAGACTTGTTGAGCTGTTTAATTTTTCTTACAGTTTAAATATGAAGTATAGAGAAACTGTCATCAATTTCATTTTAACCATAGGTGTATATCCTTGTATTCTGATAAACTGAAATATATGTGTATTAGAACAGGTAAAAGAGATAAATTGGAAGCGAAGTCAGAAAGCAATAATGATAAGCGAACCAAATGTGTGGGGGCTTTGTCACTTCTCTCCTTAATTTGTTTAACCCATTGAATTCTATTTTTTGAAAAAGAACTCGAGTGAAGCACTGGTGAACCCAGATAATGCCAGGAAATTATGAAATAAGTTTGAGAACAGAAAGCAAGGCAGCCTATGGAGAAGCCTTAGAGCAGGTGGGTAGGGCTAACATGGGGAGTCATAAAGATCCAAGTTCCTGTGCTGTAGTTGTTCATAACTGACTTGCTTTCACTGGAATGTTATGCATCTTATTGGACTCTAATGTACAACATAGGTAAAAATACACAGTCCCTCATACAGTGCTCAGACAGGAAGCTCTGTTGTCAGGGTGAAAGTTGTGATGAAACAGTTAAGTCAAATTTTGCCATATTGCTACATGGAGCTGCTTAGAAAGTTGTCAGTATAACATATGGGAGGAGACTAGTAAGAGAGCAGGGCCGGATAGTTTCATTGTACCTTCATCATCTTTTATCTTTGTGACTTTTTGTAAGTGGTATCATTCCTTTGTGCCTCATTTTCCTCATCTTCTAAGGGGAATCATGTCTCCTTCCAATGGTAGCTGCAAGTGAATGTATACAAAGTTATGGGAACGATATCTGATTTATATAGACAGCATGGTAACCTTTTATTTTTATAAATATTGCAGTTGAACTCTATGGGAGATGAACTGTAGAGCGGTGTAGTGTTTCTAAATGTTTTTGGAGAAAAAGAAAGGAAAATTTTGAGTTGTTATTTCTAGAGACTATTCTATTCAGGTGGGCTGTATTTAGAGACACATATTACTATTTAAAGATTATAGATAAAATGATGGGGATGTAAACGCACCTGAAGAGTCCTTCTCAAAGGACTTATCCAAAGCTTCAGTTCAGTCTCTCCTGGAAAACTGTGACATCGGTGTTATCTTTCACACTCCTAATATCTCACATTTGCGTATCTCATTTTGTTCTGTGTGATAATACAAATCTTTAATATCCTCAAGTCCTCTTTGGTAGCACATGCAGTGTGTTATTTTAACCATTCTGTGTATCCAATGGCATACATTTTGTGAAAAGAAACACGCATAGAATTACCCTTTTGACTTTGACCTTCTTGTTTTGCAGTATGGATTGAAGTGTTAACCCCATTAACACCTGCCCTGGCCACTCTTGTAGAGAAAATTTCCTTTAAATGTGAGACATTTAATTAATATATAGGAAAGGTTGAGAAAAGAGGGAAGCACACTGGGACACAAGCAATTGAAACTAGCCCCTGAGTGGTAAATTAATTATTCAGCATTTTTTTTTTGCCCTCCATTCTCAAAACACTAAAGTATGCAAAGCAGCCAGTAGGATACAATTTTGCTCACATCATATAAATAAAACAAGGGAAAGGGAACAGAGGATTGCTCCTGCACCCTTTCTTCAAGGAGTGTCGTTTATTTTTAAATTACTTCAAATTCACTGAAATTGGTGCAAATAATGAGCAACCTTCCCAGTAAAGCAGAGAACTAAACTCAACACAGTCCTGTGAAGTAAATTACTTGATTAGGTATGTAGCACTACCAAGCATTTTAAGCACTAATGATATTTGCTCTTTGCACAGATCGAGAAGTTCACGGCTTAGAAACTGCACCCACTTTTCTCTTGAGCATGACCTAAAGTGTTCATGCTCTTCAGAACCAGCTTCATCTATGCCATGTGTTTTCTTAGAATGATGTCACATAAAACATTTCTCCCTCAAAGCAGGATCTTTTTCAGGGTGCAGTGCAACTCTGTGACTCACTGGCAAAGTGTGCTAATGTAGAGCCATTTTATAGGATAAGAGTGGGGTCAAAGTAACAGAAAGTTGTATCACATAACTTCCCCAAAATCATGCCATCGCCTTTAAAAGCTGGCACAATGCCAGTTCCATTTGAGAGATAAAGGCAATTATGTTCCTATAGGAAAATATGTTCTCTTGTAATTTTTATATTTACCAATAACAGCTTGTTATTACTTTACTAAAGAAAGTTTTTGTGTCATGAAATGGTACTTTTTTTCATTTTGGAGAGAAAAACAGAATCATTGTTTTATCAGGAAAATTTTTCAATAAGAAGAGGCAGAATAAATAGCCTATTTCTTAAACTCCTGATCAATGTCTACCACCTCTTACCCCCAGCAACACGTCCGGCAAGTGTATTAGCAGTTTGTAATAGCAATTCCACTCAACTACGAAGAGATCATCTTCACAACTGATTTACAGTAAAACCGCAGCTTAGACACATAGCACCCAATCAAAGACAATTTTTATCTTCTCCCCCGACATACAATTTCTGAAAGAAAAAATAAATTAAAGTTGCTCTCTGAAACAGCAACCCAGGAACTGTATAAAGGAAGTCTATTTTAAAGAGTTAGACCCAATTTTCCAGCATTTCTCCCTTATATGTGTGTACAAATGCTATTCACCTGCCACTTAGAAACAGAAGGATGATGCATATTTGTTCACACTGCTCTTCATTGGATGCTGTCCTGAAGGTGTAAGTCACGAACAATGCCACACCAGTTTGGAATTATGATTAATAGGGTGGTATTTATTTAAAGAGGAAAAAACTTACAGATCACCATCTCAGACAACAGCCCTCTGCGCAACCAGGAAGGGAGTCTAGTCGCTGGCAAAGCAGGAAGTGAAGAGAGAGAGCAGAGGAAGTAGTCGCTTTTTTAAAGGGAGAGAGACCATGCCCCAATGGGCTGGTGTCTCAGCAGCTATTGGTTGGAGGGGCGGAAGAACCTCCTGCAACACTGTCCCTTTTGTGTAAGTGAAAAAAAGCTTTCCAAACTACTACAATACCATTCTTTAGGGGAAGCTTATGATTGTTCATTAACCATATGTTTCCTTTTCTATTATTATTTTATTTTATTAATTAAAAATGCCATTAATAATTCCCACTTCCTACCCTCTTCCCACTTCCCTCCCACTCCCTCCACACACCCTACCCCCCCAGCAATCTTAAGAGAGGGCAAGGTACCCTGCCCTGTTGAAAGTCCAAGGCCGTCCCCACAACATCCAGGTTGAGCAAGGTATACATTCAATGAAAATAGGAACCCCAAAAACCAATAAATGCAGTAGAGACAAATTATAGTGCCATTGTCATTGGCCCCTCAATTTGCCCCAACTGTCAACCACATTCAGAGGGACTAGTTTGATCCCATGCTCATTCATTCCCAGTCGAAGAGTTGGTGGAGCTCCCCATTAGCTCAGGCACATTGTATTAGTGGGTGAATCCCTCATGGTCTTGACTTCCTTGTTCATACTCTCCCTCCTTCTGCTCTTCAACTGGACCTTGGGAGCTCAGTCCAGTGCTTCAATGTGGGTCTCTGTCTCTGTTTCCATGTGTTGTTAGACGAAGGTTCTATGTTATTTAAGATAATCATCAGTCTGACTTCAGGGCAAGGTCAGTTCACACACCCTCTATTGCTTAGGGTCTTAGGTGGGGTCATCCTTGTGGATTCCTGGGAAATTTTTTAGAGCCAGGTTTTTTGCTAACCCCAAAATGTCTCCCTCAAAAAAGACGTCTCTTTTCTTGCTCTCATATTTGTGCTTCCTCCATCTCAACTCTCCCATTCCCGAAAGCTCTCCCCAACCCTCTCCTTCTCCTCTTCCTTCTACCCCTTGCCCCCATGCTCCCAAATTTTGTCAGGCGATCTTGTCTGCTTCCAATTTCCAGGTGGATCTAATTGTGTTTTTCTTTGGGTTCACCTTATTACTTAGCTTCTCTAGCTAGGATCATGAACTATAGGCTCAATGTCCTTTGTTTATGGCTAGTATCCACTAAAGTTTGAGTACATACCATGTTCATATTTTTGGTTCTGGGTTATCTCACTCAGGATAGTGTTTTCTAATTCCATCCATTTGCATACAAAATTCAAAATGTCATTGTTTTTTACAGATGAGTAGTATTCTAATGTTTAAATGTGCCACACTTTCTTTATCCATTCTCCCATTGAGGGGCATCTAGGTTGTTTCCAAGTTCTGGCTATTACAAATAATGCTGCTATGAACATAGTTGAACAAATGTTTTTGTAGTATGATTGAGTATCTTTTGGGTGTATTCCCAAAAGTGACATTGCTGGATCCTGAGGTAGGTTGACTTCCAATTTTCTGAGAAACTGCCACACTGATTTCCAAAGTGGTTACACAAGCTTGCATTCCCACTAGCAATGGATGAAGGTACCCCTTTCTCCACATCCTCCCCAGCATAGACTATCACTGCTGTTTCTGATTTTAGCTATTCTGACAGGTGTAAGATGGTATCTCAAAGTTGTTTTGATTTGCATTTCCCTGATAGCTAAGGAAGTTGAACATGTCCTTAAGTATCTTTTGTCCATTTGAAATTGTTCTGTTGAGCATTCTCTGTTCAGTTCAGTACCCCATTTTTTAATTGGGTTAATTAGAGTTTTAATGTCTAGTTTCTTGAGTTCTTTATATATTTTGGGGATCAGACTTTTGTCTGATGTGGGAATGGTAAAGATCTTCTCCCATTCAGTAGGTTGCCTTTTTGTCTTAATGACAGTGTCCTTTGCTTTACAGAAGCTTCTCAGTTTCAGGAGGTCCCATTTATTCATTGTTACTCAGAATTAAATGAAAACAGAAATTTAAAACCCGAGGGTCAAAAAATATTGTAAATAAAATATTCTTCAATCACTTGGAGTGTAAACTACTTGGCTCACTGTATTTAGCTAATTTCTGGCTAGCATACTTTAATGCATATAGGTAAATCTACTGCTTTATTCACCAAAGATTGGTTGACAAATATAATTCTCCCCATTTTACAGGTGAATAAACTGATACTGAGTCAATACCTACATTTGCAGCATGAACCGAAGAACTATGTCATTTATTTTGATAATTCAAGGCTTCAGCCATTTAAAGATAGGAAAAAGAAAACAATACAGCTTGGATTCTTCTGATTAACTATGTACATTGTTATAATCAACACTAAAGAATCACTCATTTCTCTACTTCTCTTGCTCTCTATAGGTAGCACACAGTATAGTAGTATCTATTGCTCTGCATCAGTTCATGAATAGCTGGAAATTAGTTCAAAGGTTCTTTTTCAGTACCTAAATTAGTGTCTTTAAAACATTTAAAATACGAAAAGCCATGGGGCTCAGAAGTTAACATGGTGCGTTAAATTCTGGCAATATACAGAAGCATGAACATTTAATTTTGCGCCTCCAACATCAATGTCACAAAGCCAAATGAGGTGGTGTATGCCTATAATTCAGTGTGGAGTGTGGGTAGAAGCAGGCACATTCTGGAGAGAGGGTTTGTTGTCCAATCAATGAATCTTAAACAGTGATCTCTGGGTTCAATATAAAACTTTGTCTGAAAAAAAAGGTAGAAAACAATAAAGGAAAATACCCAAAGTGGACCTCTGTTCTCCACCTATGCACACACACACACACACACACACACACACACACATACACATACACACACAGCCTTTCATAGCTGAGTCACTGTTTTATCAAAGGCGAAATATATTTTAAGCTAGTATTTTGTGTGACATTTGATATTTAAGAGGTGAGTGAAACCTCCCTTGCTCCCTATCCTAAAGAGAAGTGACTGCTGAGTATGCATTTCCTATTAAATAATATAGATCTAATACAACAAACGTTACCTTCACAAAACAAGACATCATAAAATAACATTGAAAATTATTGCCAATACTGGTGATAATCTTTTCATTGATATTTCTGGAAAATTCCTATTTCCTCTCATGTTCCAAAAGTCAGTTTATCATTCAAAGCAGAAATTTCAGAATTCAATGAAATGTTCTTTTTAAAATAAAATTATCATCTCTGTCTACCCCATCCATTTTGATATGTTATTACAAATGAGTAATAAGAAAAATTAGTCAATACTTCCTTTCGACAGTTTTCTTTGCAAGCAATGAAGCTGAATTCTTTTTTTTTTCTGTGTGTAGTAGAGTAATATTTTAAGCAAAAGGGCATATGAAATTATATTTTAATTGTGTGACTAATTTTCAGGACAAGTAACTTAGCCAAAAGTTATAGGTAAGGAATTTGGGGGAAGTCCTACTACTTTAAAAAGTTCTGTCATGGAGCAGAAGTTGGATGCTGTGGTACAAGGGTAATATTTCGGCAGTGTCACTTTTATTGTAACATTCTTCTGCTCTAAATCCTCCAACTCCCTGATGCCTTTATTGTCTTTATTCTGTAATTTGTTGTTCACAACCATCTCTGTCTCATCTCTGATCTATTTTTATCAAAGTTATCATAATTCTGTTCACTACCAAGCTGATCTTCCCACTCTTTGCTGGTATATTGTCTGTGTTCTCACCCTGACGTGTTAGACTCAGTTCAATTTTTGTCCTATACTTTCTCTCTCTCATCATAGAGTCATTAATAATCTTGTTTATCCTAAAAGATCAGATTTTTGTCTGATCTATGACACTCGCCCTGGAATAATCTCATTAAAATTCCATTCTTCATCATCCCTTTAGGATAGAGACTGTGCTCTATAGAGAGATTTTTTGATCATTTCCCTAATACATTCTGTTAGTGCATAAAAACATGTGTGAGCACACCCGAGTGGATCTTCAGGTTGTCTCCCCGGTTGCACTGAAATTTCAGTAACTTCACTCAAGATTCTGTTTTGTGTCATCAACTGTGAGTCACAAAGAGCAGTTATCACTGCTATATAGTATTCATCAAATTATTTCTACCCATATGATTGACCAGGACATAATCACTCTAAATTTTAGCCTTGTTTATTTGGGATTTCAGTGGGCTTTCTGAAGCATCCTTAGCATGCAAAATCAGGGATTGTCTGTCCCAGGAAACATGTAACCAATGCTATCAGTGAGTAACATTTTGATGCTCATAGTTTGTAACTTATCCTCTACTTTGTTAATGTAACATGGTTATGGCACAACTTGCTTTATAGAGTGCACTGAATGGATACACAATTAAGTTAGAATGATTCCAAGCTTGTGCTATTCAAGATGAAATCGATAAAACTAAAAAAAAATGAGCTACATAATCCCAAAGTATGTATGTTCATAAGTTGCTTTTCCCTATTTTTTATTCTAAGTTAAAAGTCAGGGAAAATATCACATCAGTTATTAGCACTGGATCACACACTAGAAGGTGACAAATGCGGTGCACATGTCAAAACTGTCTTTAGAAAGCACCAGTTATCTTTTGTTAATATGCCAAATTTACAGAACAATGGGATTTCAAGAAATGTGAACAATGTAGAATAACTAATAGATCTAATGTTGAATAGCTAAAAATATCAGCCTTCTTTGTATCCACTTAAAATGTATTTGGAATTTATTATCAACAAATTGTAACCTAAAATTATTTCTTCCTGACTTTGGGATTATATTTTATGAACCCCTACCTAGAACTCATTACTCCCTGGCTCTTATAAATCAGGATTTTCTTTTTCCTCCTGTCAAGGGTTTTATGAAATGACAACGAAAATAACCCTGTGTGCTTCCTATTGTACAGTAACTTTACACAGACTGTCTTAAAATTTTCAAAAGGGAAAATAATTTTTCCTTCAAAATGACATGCTAATGGTAGATTAATTTGGCATTATGCTATTCAGGGATGACATTAAATTTAATAGGCTAACAATTTTTAAGACTAAAAAAAATCTCAACAAACACAAAATCATTGTTGCAGAGGAATGGAGAAATATATTCCATGAACTATCCTAACACCAATTTAAAAAATTTTAGTAGTTAATAGTAGTGTCTTAAATAGTTGTTATACTTTTTAAAAGTGATTCAAATATAATTTTATATTAAAATACTAAGGGTTTATACTTTAGTTTCATTAGTTATCCTGGCTTTATTGCTCCGTAATAGTCCATTTAAGCTAATTTTTTCAAAGCCAACCACAGAATAATTATTATGTGTCAATTACAAATTGAAAATGAGCTAAAAATTGCTTTTGTATTAGCTTACATGCCATTATTTTCAAAGAACCTTAGCCTTCATGGATCTCATTTGAAACATTCCTTTCTATGACTTACTCATGCTTTTCCTCCATCTTGTGACTTATCTAAATTTTCCAAGGTTTAGGGGTAGTGTCAGTCCTTACATAAAGTCTCCTCTTAAACACTTCCAATATTGTCACTTCCTTACCTCATTCATTTTAAGAACTGTTAATGTCATTGCCATTCACTTTAATATTTTTGCTGTCTTTTGTCTTGTTACATTCCAATCTCTAACTTCCTTTCTATCACCAACACTTGACCACTATGAGCCTCAATAATAGTCTCATCCATTACCAATGTTCTTTTCTTCGAAGCTTTCCCACAGATCAGTCCAAGGGTGGAGAATCAGTCAATAGAAACTTTGGACCTTTGGGTGATTTCCACAGCTCCAATCACTAAGTCATCTCTCTGTAGCTCTTTTCCAGTTTCAACTTGCCCATTCTTCTTAAATTTTAAACTCTTGGGAGGAACTTTTCCCAATCTCTGTTTGAATGGAATCTTACTTCAAAACCCTGATGAAAAACAGCATATAATATTTTCCTGAAACCAAAAGAAATTTCTCCCCCAACCTAACAATAAAGCTTGTGATTGGACTTCTCAAAAATTGAAATTTACCACCAGGAACTAAACAAAATGCATTTATATGAAATATTTAAATTATTGTTTAAGTAATTAAGAATTAAATTAAATTAATGGTTTAATATTAAACGATTAGCCACTGCTTCAACCAAGACTCACAGCTTTTATTTTCTTACCAACCTAAGGGTTTTAAGGGTTTAAGCCTAAGGGTTTCAAGCATAAAATTTGCTGAAAGACCCTTTGTTTAAAAAAAAAAAAAAAAGGTTTAACTCCATCCATTCACCTGCAAAATTTAAGATGTTGTTATTTTTTGTACCACATTTTCCTTATCCATTCTTCGATCGAGGGGCTTTTAGGTTGTTTCCAGGTTCTGGTTATGACCAACAAAACTGCTATGAACATAGTTCAGCACATGTCCTTGCGGCACGATTGAGCATCCTTTGGATATACACCCCAAAGTGGTATTACTGGGTATTGAGGAAGGTTGTTCTCTAGTTTTCTGAGAAATCACCACACTGACATCCAAAGGGGCTGTACCAGCTTGCATTCCCACCAACAATGCAGGAGTGTTCCCTTTACCCCACAACCTCTCCAGCATACACTGTGATCATTTTGAGTGAGTTATCCCAGACCTAGAAAGACAATTATCACTTACGCTCACTCGTAAGTGGTTTTTAAACATAAAGCAAAGAAAACCATCCCACAAATCACAATCCCAGAGAACCTAGACAACAATGAGGACCCTAAGAGAAACATAAATAGATCTAATCTACATGGGAAGTAGAAAAAGACAAGATCTCCTGAGTAAATTAGGAGCATGGGGACCTTGAGAGAGGATTGAAGGCAAGGGGAGAGGTAAGGAGGGGAGCAGAGAAAAATGTAGAGCTCAATAAAAATCAATAAAAGAAAAGAAAAAGCATGTGTTTGGCAGCCCTGTCACAGGCTTTGGTGGTCAGAAGTGATGTATAAGAAAAAAAAAGATTTAAAATGTTATGAGTCTGAAATGAAGACAGTGACCCTTTCCATACATTCCAAATTCATAAAAGGTGACTCCCATTGAGGCCTCAGTCTACTGAGGGAAATTATTATTCAAGAAGTTGAATGAACTAGTTTTAAAACATGTTCAGTATCTTTTATCACTTCATGCAACCAGTCTAATGGTTGTTACATACAAAGAATTCTTTGTTACTTGCTTGATCTACCAGAGATCCTAAGGTGCATGAATAGAATAGGACCCTGTGATCATCACTGCATTGTATATAAAAAATATTGTCCTCAACAACGATTTGAATGTAAAAATGGCAAAAAAAACATAAAATATAAGGAACAGTGGTCTAAAACAAGGTAACTGAAAATACTAATATAATTGAAATGGATTTTAAATGGTCAACCCATAGATGGCATATTGAGAGCCATGTTTACTAGTGTCCAGAAATTAATAAGTACATGAAAATACCATGGTATCCTAATATGCTGTGCATTCAAAAAGTTAAAGAGAAGTTTAGTACCAAAATTGCAGTAGTGTTTATATTATGACCTAAAAGAAAATGTGCCATACTAACACAAAAAAAGAGAATATTAGGAGAAATAAACTTGCAAAAGGAAATTGGAAATTCTCCAGGGAAGGTTGGAGAGCCCTTGAAATCATAGGTGTTTGACATCATATGAAGGAAATAAAAGATTATGTGAAAATATGCCATTGTTGAAAAGTTTTCTGTGTGTCCTTAAGAGAGAGTTCAATTTTTCCCAAGGAAAGTTCTTACTATGCCCACTACATTAAAACACCAGTAAAGAACATTCCGAAGGCAGCCCATTTTTGCTGTAATATAATGATGGGTTTCAATACCTTGCAGCAAAGGTCCTTTAGTAACTTCCTAGATGTCAAAGGCTTGTGTATTTTCATGTGCATCACAGTAG
This sequence comes from Alexandromys fortis, assembly GCF_014885135.2. Taxonomy (NCBI): domain Eukaryota; kingdom Metazoa; phylum Chordata; class Mammalia; order Rodentia; family Cricetidae; genus Alexandromys; species Alexandromys fortis. Next base: position 503,749 of record NW_026068166.1, read on the forward strand.
CTGTCACTATCCTCAGTAACTTCACCTTGTGTAATGCAGGTAGAATAGTAGGTAAATGCCATAGACGCTGAACTCCTTACAAAGGTACCCCTTGGTCCAGAAGGTTGCTTGGATATCTTTGTTGTGTGCCATGGTTTTCCCTATGACAGCACCCATGTTTATTTTGATTTCTTATGTACTGTTTGCCTCAATTATTACTGAATTTTAGGAGAAAGAGAGTCTTTCTTCTTCACTGATACATCCCCTGTCCCTTCTTCAGTTACATATCAGAAATACTAAATAATATTTGTTGAAATCCAATTAGGGAACATTGTACATAACTGTCAAATAAAGAATATATTTCTTTTGGATTAAAGAAGACTAAGAAGACATGAAAACCAAATCTTGTTCATGAGCTTAGTTCATGAAATGCAACAGTAGCTATGAAGGCCATTAATAGAGTAACTATCACATTCAGAATAAAGAAGGTGGCTTAGATTGTACTACTAGAGCTATGTTTAATTTCCTCGCTTAGAAATGGAGCTAAGATCATATAAAGGAACGCTGTTGCTCTTCAAAAATAAATTCTGAACTATTTATGGCTCAAGATAAATGTTTTCAATGTTTTGTACATTTTAAAATTTTAAATTCTTTTTAAAGAATTTCAAAGTAGGTGGTATTTATATCATTTCCACACACAGCTCTGATTTGTCTAAGTCTTCCTCTCCCCTCTTAAACTCATAAATTATTTTGATTATTATTACATATATATGTAAATACACACAACACACACTTACTATCTCATATGTATTAGATGTATTACACACACAGATTTTGCCTGGAACTCTTCATCTAGTTATAAGAACATGTGAAAATTCCCCATCCACATTGTAGTGTCACCTCTGATGTTCTCTTCATTCTGACTAATTGTCGATTTCTGTAATTGCCTATGTCTGCCACAAAAAAAAAAACCCTTCCTTGATGATAGATATGAGGATAATTATTTCAAGTGCAGTTAGAGATTATACTGGTTTAGGAAAATGTCAATTTTTGCTCTAAGATCTGTGGCCACCAACTTAGGATAATTGGCTAGATTCATAGTGTTAAGCTTAATTTCTCTCCTGTTGAGGAGTCATTTAAGTCCAATTAAACAAGTTTGGTTTCATTAAAGATATAGCTGTGAAAATTGCACCATTATGGTTATCTTGCCGTAGTGGTCATTATCATAGTTCATAGGCAGCACATCTGGGTAGGACTGCTGATTCATTTCATCTTTAGAGGCATTCAGAGCACCTCTATGAGAAATAGTCTACAGGAAGGAGACTTTCAGTTCTAAGTTGATCCCTCCAAGTCTTGCGTTTGAAGCATGTGGTGTCTTCAGCAACTGGACTTACCTTCAAATTCTTGGAGGCAACCAATAGCAGTGGTAATGCCATTCTCGGGCATATACCTGAAAGACCCATCATCCTTCTCAAGAAATACTTGCTCAGTCATGTTCATTGCCACCACATTCACATCAGCTAGGATTTAGAAACCACCTAGATGCCTTTCAATTGCTTAATGGATAACTAAAGATAAAGACAAATTAAATCAGGAAATATACAGGTAAATCTATGAAACTAGAAAATGGCATACCAAGAGAGGCGACCCGGACTCAGAAAGACAAACACCACATAGTCTATCTTATTTGTGGAAACCAATTCTGAATCCTTAAGTCTGAGTATGTGACATGGGGTAATATCAAAAACTAGAAAAATTAAAAAAAAGCCGGGGAGGGGGTATGTGGGATAAAAAGGAGCTACAGAGATGGCCACATAGAACATATGGTTTGTGAGAGTTGGAAATGGGAAAACCATGACGAGCGGGGTTGTGATCAGGACTTAAAATGTAGCTCTGAGTGGCATGGCATTGAATATGTATTGCATGGTTGCCTGAAACTCATGACAATCCTCCGGACCCAATATTCCAAGAGCTGGAGTGACAGATATATGCCACCATATCTTGCTTTAGAGACATGATATTTGGAATTTTTCTCAAGTTGCTTAGAAAAGAAACATAATATTTTGGGCACAGATTTTACACACACAGACACAAACACACACTGATTGATGTAGCAATATTTTAACTATAAATCTGGGTAAAGAGAACAGGGGAGTTCTTTGAGATTTCTTGTAAGTATTTCTGAAAGTTCTAAAGCACGTGAATATGACTATTGGCAAATAATACATTTGACAAATAAGGGACAAAAAGATGGTCACAGTTAGGAAGTGCTTATGGAGAAGTTATCAGCAGACATTCTGACCATTTGCAGGAAGAGTAGAGAAGCTACACCCCATAGGAAAATATTTAAACTGGTTCAAAGTGTAAGAAATGAAGAAGTGAAGGGCATGCAATGCAAATTGGAGTTTAGCCAGTCTCTTTGGAGAAGCAGCCGGTAGCTGGAAGGTGAGAAGGCAGAATGAAGGTACTCGGTGAGATAAAGGTAAAGCAGGTTCAGTTACAAAAGGCTACAGAGTAGTAACTGCCCCACCCATATATGACAGGGTACCAGGAACCACTCTACCTCTACAGTCTTTATGTATATTTTTAAAGTTATAATATGTAAAGGTCTTTACCATTATAGTTAAGCTTAATTCGTGTTTGTTTCTTGAAAATGGCAGCACTTGTGGTAATTGAAACTATAGGAAGAATGCTTATTAATAGAAAAACTCGGTTAAGACCTTCCCTTAGATATATAAGAAATAAATATTCTATTCAGTCTAGATTTTTTCTATCTTGGTATTATTTACGTATAATTCCTCTTTAAAGGAGTGTGATGATAATTTTTTTTCTAAGAGACTAAAATGACCTACTTTATAGTATATATGGTTTCGGTGTTTAACTTCCTTTTTTATAGGATTGCTATTTATAACCACTTCCCTCAACCCTGGGGGGATTTCATAGGATTAAAGACTTCTGATTCACTTTGTATTTGAAGTTATTTTTTCCCTTCACCTTTGCTCAGCTAGTGGAATCCATGATGGATTTTCATCTCCAAGGGGTAAGCTGCTTGTAGTTAAGTCTGATAGCTGCCTTAGGTCTTCTTAGAAATAGCATCAGTTCCTTCCTTTTCCTGTGTGTTGTTTCTTGTAGAATGGTAGGCTCCATGTAGACACAATAAATTACAATGCTTAAGTACAGTTAAGCATGTAATGGTTTTAGTTTTGTTCATTTAAATATTCAGTAAATACCTTGTGTCATAGCAGAGAAATAGATAGGAGTCTTTAGCATTCTATTTCTTTGGCATGAGTAAAGTTACAATGAGAAAGGTGAGAGACAGTGGCACCCTGAGTTAATCTGAGGCTTTAGATTATAGTCGCAATGTAATTGAGAGGGTAGCATCTGCTAAGAACAGCAGGTGAGGGCACAGAATAGAATTTGGAGGAGAGAATTAGGATTTAGGTACTTCAAAAAATGATTTAGTCAAGTGTTTTCTGACACTTGGTTAGCTCTAAAGGAGACAAATAAAACTCCTTGCATTTGACAAGTTGTGGAATTCATTTTCATTTAAGTTGCTAGTTAAAGTAATTATAAAAACAAATAAATAATATATGCATAAAGTGAAATCAATTTAAAAATAACCTTCATTCACATTATATTATAGTGTTATGTTTCTTGAAATGTCCTTTGGTTGTTATTTTTATAGTGTATTAATGAAAAATACTTGAATGGCCTCATTATTCAAATTCTTCCCTTTTTTCTACAAAGAAAAAGAATGCTCTTGTTCTACCATATAGGAAAAAATATTTTAATGGATGTGATAAAGATTTGTGGTTTTTCTCAGGAATACACAGCTATAATACAGTTGTGAAGGTCTTTCTGTTTTTATGAGTCTTCTTTAAAGGATGTGATTAATAATCTTCCAGGGTGCTCATAAAGCATGTGCCTGTCAGCAGAATTAGAGACGCACCCAACTAGAGAACAGGTTTCACAATAGCCTGAGATGAATTCTGTTCATTAGAGGGGAAATGGGTTGTTTTAAGCCTAAATTGACATGCTTGCTAATTTCAGCAGTGAAAGCTGTTCTTTGGGGTCAAATTTAATTTAGAGTCTGGGAAAATTCAGGTACAAGTTGATGGAGTTACTTTTACAACACACTTTTATGTTTAAAGAAATGTAAACGTCCTCAAAGTAAATAAGAGTAGAGCAAGTATCTAGTAATATATCTGTAAGTCAAAAGCAAAGAGTCCTATTAACATTTAAGAGTTAACTAATAAGAAATCAAAAAAGATAATCCGATAGTTACTTCTTATCAAAATCTTTTCAATCGTTAAAAATAACTTTCACTAACAACATAACCGTAACAGGTAAATTTGTTCGCTGCCACACCCATATCCCCTAAAAGATCTAGAATTGGAAAAAAAACCTGTAATATTATAAATGAAGAAGTAAACAATGGAGAAATTTATATCTTTTTATCTGAATGTATTTGTTTAGTTATCAAACTCGAGGTGAGTGTTTGGTATTATCTCTAGTTTTGGGGCAACATTTTAAAACTATATGATCTATTGACCATAATTCTGCAGTTGAGAAGAGAACTTACTAAAGCAACTTTTCAACTTGCTGTTTTCCAGATGATTAACTTTTAGCATTCTAACCCTGGAATATGTCTTATTTTACAAAATCTATCTGCAGTTGTTGTCTCTGCCTTAAATTTTGTTCAGTACTGTCCAACTTACTTATGCTACTTACTTCAATAGCTGTCTTTGGCAATTTGTTCCATATTTCAAACACACTTTTATATAAAGAAACCATAAAAGTTAGAAACCTGAAAATTGGATTTTTCTTCTGAGCAATCACAACTTACAAATGCAGAAGATCTTTTAAAAACGAGCCACTCTGATTTTTTCAAAAAAAAAAAAAACCACAGAAATATTCTCTAAATAAATGTACAGTGTTTGAATAAGTTTTTCTTACTATTTTAATATTACAAGAAACCACTGAGATTAAATCTGAACGCTGTTCACAAAGAAAATGCTAAATAAATGATCCAGAGTTGCCCTTTCCAAAATCAAAATCACTAGAAAATTATCTGGTATCAAAGGGCATAAAGAGGTAAATGAGGTTCAGAAGTATTATTAGCTATCAAATTTTATCTTTTCACTTTTATGAACTTAACATTTAAAGTCTGACAAGTTCTGATGTAGTTATTAAGAGAACAAAAATAAAAGATGCATTCCGGCCAGGGAAGCAGGTAGGCTAACTGTAGATCTTTACTTCTTCTGCTTCTCCAAATCCAATCCTCCAGTCTCAACCCCAAGTCTTCCATAGCACACGATTTTCTGAGGCCTTCATTCTTCCCCTGCCCATCTCTCCAGTGAATCATGCAAATATTTCCTCCTAATATCCCTTCCCCCACTCATTGCTTTATACCAGTTCCCAAATCAAGCAGATACTTCCTGGGAGCTCACAGGTCACTCTGACCAGGGGAACAAGTAGGCTCACAACAGACCTCCCCTTTTATTGGAAAAGAAGAAGTAAAGTATCTTTATTTGCAAATGATATGATAGGACACATAAGTGGTCCTTACAGGAAATTCTTACAGCTCATAGGCACTTGAAGCAAAGTAGTGGGATACAAAATTAACTCACAAGAATCAGCTCTCATTGATACAAATGACAAATGAACAGAGAAAAGAAATAGGAACGCAGCACCTTTCACAATGGCCTCAAATAATATATAATATCTTGTGGTAACTTTAACCAAGAAAAGGAAAAGACCTGTGTAGCAAGAACTTCAAGTCTTTGAAGAAAGAAACTGAAGAAGACATGAGAAGATAGAAAGATCTCTCCTGCTCATGGGTAGGCAGCATTAATATGGTAGAAATGCCCCCCTTGCCAAAAGAATCTACAGATTCAAGGCAAACCCACTAAATTCCAACAGATCTTCAATTTTTTGCGGACCTTTAAAGGTTAATTTTCAGGTTCATATGGAAACACACACACACACACACACACACACACACACACACACCGAAAAAACAGGTTAGCTAAAACAATCCTGAATGACCAAGTGTCTTTGGTACAGACAAGAAGGTACTTTGAACATAAATCCCAATGCAGCCACAAATCCTCTGATCCTGACTGCAAAATATAATAGTGTAATGGGGGTACAAAACTTGTGTAAATATTAAAGCAATGTCTCATTTGAGTTAAGCCCACTTCATGACCGGGAAGTTACACCGGACATTGCTAGGATGACCAAGAACCCAAGAAAAGATAGTCTAAGAACCTAAGGTAAAAAACAATAAACAAAAACTAACAAGGGAATGCACAGCATCTGTCAGGGTGCTTGTTAATAAATAAAAATTATTGTTTATTTCACCCAGTTAAAGTAAAATTAAGTTTTGTAACCAGAACAATATTTTTTCAAATATTTTGTTCATATTTCTAAGATTTTGGCCATTGACTATAGAGACTAAGTTGGCAAATAGATATTGATTTTTGAAGACAAAAGGACGTGATTACTAATTAACATTTATACTTAAAATGTTTTTAATGTTAAGTTTATTATTGTAAATGGTTTCCCAAAAGTCACTAAATGTTAAAATTCTTTATATGAGGATTGGCAAGATGGCTCAATGGTTAAGAGTGCTTACTGCAAAGCAATGAAGATTGGATTTTGCATTTCTGTTTCTAGGATTCCAGTTTCAGTGAATATAGGAAAGAGACCCACTGAGACTTGCTAGTTGCCAGCATATCAGAAAATTGTGAGCTATACATTCTCAGAAAGACCCTGTCTTAAAATCCCAAGGCAGAAAGTAAAAAAGGAAGACACCTGAACACTATGACCTCCACGTGCCTTAGATAGGTGCCTGCATCTGCCAACACATGTGTACATACACCACATACACTACTTATACACCAAAATATTTATATAATGGAAGATTCTAAGGGCTAGAGTTTAAGTGATGCTATTCAAAAATTTATAATCAGATGATGAAGTGGAGAATTTATTAAAAATGAGTATTACCAGCTATTTATTAATTCATAAAGTCTGAAATGAATCAAAGAAGTTTAGTGGTTTTCATGGATAGGCAACTTTAAGGAAACTTGCTGCAGTTCATCTATATCAACTGCTCATTTTATATGTAATGAATTTTATTTACAAAGACATTAAATACTATACCTTAAATGATATATGAGATTTTCCTGTCTCTAAAATATTACCCAAAACAAGACAAAAATATAACTAACCCTTTTCAAATACACTGTGATGAGTCAAATTACATTTTTAGAAGTTTATTTACACAAATCCAAATTACTACATCTTAGTTCATAGGTAGAGAGGCAAGTCTCTGCTACAATTTTCATGTGAAATCATCTTGTATCTAAGAATGGAACACATGTCATATTCAGTTCCTTTCTATAAAGCCTCACAAACTGGAGATTCATATCCTGTTACGTCTTTTTATTTCTAGAAATGTTTCAGCTGATTTGAAAATAGTCCTTTTCCTTTATGGTGTAAAAAAAGGAATATACAATGCTGGAGAACTCCCAATGCAAGAGATATTTTTCTTCTTTCAGGCAACACTACAAGATTTGGAGCAGAGACGCCCCCAGTTGGAAGAACTCATTACTGCTGCCCAGAATTTGAAAAACAAAACCAGCAATCAAGAAGCTAGAACAATCATCACTGATCGAAGTAAGTCCCTCAATGGGTCAGGGAACATTAAAGCCAAATACATGAAATACTCAGTAACAGCTATGAATTTGTAGACAAACCAATGCACTAAGTGAACAGCATTAACTACTGTGACTAGTAACCTCTCACATCTTGCTGGCTTTTATAGTAGATTACTTTTTTATTCTGTTGCTGTCCCAAAATGTCACCTTGTATCCAGAACATCTTAGGCATTTAATCAATAGAGAGAAAATGACTATTGCTCATAAGAATTTGTCATGAGCCAACCCTAAAAGAAATACACATTAATTTTTTTTATAGTCTGTTGTTTGTCCCATGTGACATGAGCCTATGTCTATAAAGACAGTGTCAAATTAGTACTGGTTTTGAACCTGTGAAGAAGAGAAATAGATGTGGCAAGAAACTAGGCAGTTTCTCCCACTACTACTATGGACAAAGAAGAACAAATGTAGGTGCTATAGCTCTACATTTGATTTTAAAATGTCATCTGTACATCCACCGTGTCAAGAATAATGCAATGGCTAGCAATGAGTCGTTCAGTTGATGTATCAGAACTTTCCTTCCCAAAAGTTGACCCTAAGATTTTTCTACAATGTTACAATATATCAGCTCAAAACAGTAAATCTTAATGTGCAATTGTATTGTTTCTTGCCTGAAAAAGTAGGAAAATTTGGTAAAGATGTATATGCAAATCTTACCAGAATTTTAATCATTTATTATTTTGCTAATGAGAAATAGCTTCCTTTCCCTAAGAGAAAAATAGAAGTAATATATTTGCAATATATTTTCATCATCAGATACAGATTTTTCATTATCCCTTGCAATATTTTTTACTCTATTGTGTTTACATTTTTTATGATATAGATTACAATTGAATGGCTGGAGGGCAAGTATATATTTCTCTGACAATATCTAGTGATTTGAATAACTTCATGCTTCTAAGCTTTTTTTTTTTTCTTTTAGGAATGAGACCCTTTATAAATAATTGCAGCATAAGGAAGCAATTCTAATTTAAATAGTCTTTTAAAATGTGTCATGCTGGTTATTAAAGCATAAGCTAGAATCTGACTTCTGAACATTCATGGAGTTGCAAATGGTGCTACTTGGATAATTCTGACAAGATATGTTTGTCTAAATAATGTCATGTGTAACACTGCTATGTTCTAATTTGTCTTCCTATTTCAAATCTATGAAATAGGATGGAAATTCAGTACTCACAAAGTTATATTAGTGCTCAAAATACAATTTTTCTTTATATAAATTTGGTTTTCAAGGATAGGGTGGGAATAAAGTATTTGCTCTTAACGTTGTATTTGCCCACTAATGGTTTGTTCTTCATTTTAATGCCCTATACCTTCTTAAAGTTCTTAAATAATAATCATTTAAATAGAGAAAATATTTAATACATGTGATACTATAATGAAGCATTTCCCACCTTCGTAAATCCCAGCTCATAACATTGAATGTT
>NW_026068166.1:512934-545715 GCF_014885135.2 Alexandromys fortis
AAAGCAGGATCTGTCTTTCACTAGTAGTAATAGACCTCAATAATTAGGTCTAATATATATATATAAAATATCATACAAAACAGTTTCCTTGCTATCTGTTACTTTCAGGTAATCATATTCTTCATACTCATATTTTACTCTAAATGCAAGAGTAAGTTTCCTTCTAAGTGAATTCGGATGAGACATTCTGGTGTTCAGATTGCTTATTTTTTCTCCAGTTCTTTCACTGCTGAATTTGTCAACAATTCCTGGTCATTTTCTTCTTCAAAGTGACTGGGTCAGGGGACCAAAAGCTCATAAATTAAGAATGATTTGAAGTTGCTTCCCTAGAGGTATCTGAATTATGCAAAATTCTTGTTCATGCCCATTAATATTGCAAAGCATAATACCACAATAACCTGCATAGCAGTGCAGAAGATATGGAAAGACAGATCCTGCTTTATTATGTTTTTCCTTTCATTTCACAAATAATGGTGACCAGTGTGAGTCCCTAACATTTGTATATGAGTGCCTTGCCTTTGGAACTTTTTCTGCCATAATTCCTACTGCTATCATTATGAGGCCATATAACAAAAGCACGTACACTTGTTGGATAGCAAACTGCCTGATTTGGCCATTGACGTTTTTCCTTGTATAAAATCTCTAAAATTTCCTACCTCAGTTTCCTTTTTTATGAAATAGAATTACTTTTTCATGCCTTAGTGAGACAGCGTGTGGAATACTTAGGGCAGAACCCTGATAGAATCTCAGTGAGAGTAAGTGTTAGCTGGTGGTGTTTTCATTATGATGTTTGGATGATTGTAATGCATGTTTAGAGAGTATCTAATAAACTTTTCATAGCCTTTTGTTTATCTCACTACCAAAAAAGCAGCAATTTAAAAAATTTAACTGTGAAGATTCTTTGGAAAACATGAAGTAAGTTATGTAGATAAAATTAAATGATGAGAGAAAATTTTATCTGGGTAGTGAAGAAATTCATGTAAGTGGTTTCATATCAATGTTCCTTATAAATAAAGGAAGTGCATATTGTTATTGCCATTTTAGAGATAGAAAATTAAGTCTTAGGAAACATCAACTAAACTCGTGGAGGAGGTTATGAAGATGATACCTGAGAAGTTAGAAATCTAGCCTATGTCCATATGACGTTAAGGCTTTTAATAGATAAACCTGAAAAAGTTAGTTATACATCAATCGTGGTTACCTACATAAGACTTGTGAAAATTTGAAACAATCAATATTCCATCAAAATGGGAGAGGAGCTGCCCAGACCTGACCTTTCCTTGAAAAATTCATCAACACTTAATTGTTACTGAAGGAAGAGAAATAATTTTCTCTAGTGGTATAGGGATTAGTAAGTTACCCAGCCTCCAAATAAATAAACCCCGATCTATGCTCATACAAAGACGTCTAATAAATAAACACAGTTAATTACAAAAGTCTTGAAACTAGGAAAAGGACTTTTGGAGGTATGTGTATGGTGTTCTGTGTAAGTAGAAATGATATAATAGTGGGGATAAATAAGATTGAAAGTACATTAGGCAAATTATGAAATTGTACAAGAATAAAAAATATCTTTTTAAAAGGAAATATTGCCTAGTCAAAGAATAGAAAGTGTTGTGTTTGAGGAAGATCTTGTCCTGGTGTTTTATCTTCCAGTGGTTCTCTCAGACAATGCAGTCTGGGGCAAATAATATTTGTACAAATCTCTGTGGCCTATAAGACCTTGTTGCTGAAGATACCACATATGTAAATCATAGGACATGGAGAAATCAAGCTGGTATGGACCTTAATCCACAATGACTTAGTTTTCATAATGCTGAAAGATGCTATGCATGCTACCAGAGAAGAAAAGAAATCACCAGTCTTACATGCTACGAACCCTTTGGCCTACAATAATGACTGACCTAACAAGAGGTGCCCAGTGGTACTATAGTGGCGCCAACACCATGGGAGTAACCAACCACATTCTGCTTAGATTTAAGACCTGTTCCACAAGACGAAACCCATACCTGGGACCAGAATCAGGCTGAGCACCTATAGTTAGACTGTTCATATGTCACAAGGGAGAACCCATTCTTATTATCCTACAAAACTGGGCATAGTATTAAATGAACTTCTAATGACTTATGATTATATCAATAGATCAGTATACCTATCAACTCTCATTTGAAGAGCTTCTATTTGTAGTAGATGGTGATCAACATAATGAACCCCAACTGACCCAAGTACAGGGAATAAGAGCCTATAGAATGTTCAGCCCTAAAAGAAACATGCATTCTACACCCTCATATCCAACCCAAAGCTCAGAGACCATTGGGGAAGATGGGATGGAAATATTGTGGTAGACAATTGGAAGGAAATATTTTTGTCAGAGCAGAGCAGCTTCATATATAATTATATTCAGCAGTTGGAAGAACATGTACAAATTGGTGTAAGCCCAGGTCAGACTAGGCGCGTTAGACTCTCAGTCCACTTTGGTTCTTACATTCTTCTTCATCCTCTTATTCAGGGGTCCCTGAGCTCTGAGGATGGGGATTTATTGGAGATATCCCACTTATGTCTATGTGTCCAAGGTCTTTCACTCTCTGCATATCTTCTGGCTGGGTCTCTATATTTATTCCTATCTGTTTCAAGAGGAAGCTTCTGTGATAATGGCTGAGTAAGGCACTGATCTACAAATGTAGCAAAATGTCATTAGAAGTTATTTTATTGCTACATAGAAGAACAGTACTATTTCATTTTCCTCTAGATGCTGGGCTCTCTAGTCTCAGATTCTTGGTCACTCACACAATGTCAGGGGCGGGTCACATCATGGTATGGTCCTTAAAACAAAACAGATTTCAGTTGCTTACCAATAAGCTTTGCACTACTGTTTTACCAGAGTATCATTCAGGCAGGCCACCATTGTAGACTAAAGGGTTTATAGCTGTGTTCGTGTTTGCATTTCTACTTCGGCATCTGCAGAGTTCCTTCCAGCACCAAGAACACTACACTCTATAGGCAAAGACCCTATATGGGCACCAGCTTGACTTCTCCATATTCAGTGAGTTATATAGGTGTTGTCTTCAGCAATAGGGCCTTGCCTTGCATTTGGGAAGATAGACCTACAGCCATGACAACAGCACGGGTTGTTTGTGGGTCCCAAGGTTCTTCTTTGGCTGGCAATTCAGGTAGATATAAGCCATTCCCAGTATTGTAAACTTCAATTGGTAACAAGAGAAGTCCAGTTGGGATCTTGTTTCTCCTGTTATTTGAATAATTCATTTAGATCACCTTTATATATGTTATTAATATATGTTAAAATCTATTTTAGGAAATTTCTCCGCTATTAGGTTTACATACCTCTACTCACATGGCTCTTAATTTCAGCTGTCCCACTCCATACTCTCTCTTTTGTCCTCTTATTCTTCTCCCTCCTCGCTTGATCCTCCAGTTCCAGCCCCACTCCCCATTAATCCTGACTATGCTTGCTATTACCTCTTTATATGAAGATATAGTCAGTTCCATCCATTTACCTGTTGATTTTATTATCTTGAATAGCTGATTACTATTCCATTGTGTAAATGTACTGCATTTTAATTGTACGTCCATCTGCTGAGTGGTATCTAGGTTGTTTTCAATTTCTGGCTATTAAGAATAAGGCAGAAATAAACATAGTTGAGCAACAGTCTCTGTGGTAGGATGAAGTGTCCTTTAGGTCTGTGCCTATGAATGGCATAGCTCTATCTTAAGGTGGATCGAGTGATTTCTTCCTGAGGAACCACCAACATGATTTCCACAGTGGCTGTACAAGCTTGCCGTCCCACCAGGAATGGAGGAGTATTCCTCATCCTTGTCAGCATTATTATTGTTGATCTTAGCCATTGTGGCAGGTGAGCAGTGAAATATCAAAGTAGTTCTGATTTGCATTGCCCTGGTGACCAAGGATGTTAAACATTTTTAGTTTTTCTCAGTCATTTGTTTTTCCTCTTCTGAGATTTTTTTGTTTAGACCTGTGCCCCATTTTTTAAATTGGATTATTTGTTTTCTTGATATCCCGTTGTATGAATTCTTTTATATATTTTGGATATTAGCCCTCTATAGGTTTGCAGTTGATAAAAATTCTTTCCCTTTCTCTAGGCTGCACCTTTGTCCTAATGATGATGCTGTTTGGTATTCAGGTTTTCAGTTTCATTATGTTCCATTTATTTCTTAATTGTAGAGCCTGTGGTAACATTATTCTGTTCAGGAAGTCTTTTCCTGTACCAAATGAATTCAAGGTTATTCCCCACATTTTTTATCATGTGCAATGTATCTGGTTTTATGTTGAGATCTTTGATGCATTTGGAGTTGAGCTTTGTGCAGGGCAATAAGGATAGATCTATTTGGATTCTCTTACATACAGCCATCCAGTTTACCCGGCATGTTTTTTTTTCCATTTTATTTATTTATTTATTAAAGATTTCTGTCTCTTCCCCACCGCCGCCTCCCCTTTCCCTCCCCCTCTCCCAATCAAGTCCCCCTCCCTTGTCAGTCCAAAGAGCAATCAGGATGTTTTAACAGAATCTAATTGAAGACCCAGGCATAAATCCACAAACCATTAGCATCTGGTTTTGATAAATAAGCCAAAATACACTGGAAAAGAGATAATGTCTTCAGTACCATAAATTATTGAGTGCCCATATCCCTCTACCAAACAGTATGCTATGGACCCATCATTCCCATCGTTTTGAGCCCGTGGTGAGATAGCACAGCTTGGCAATGTAGATTTATCAGAGCACATTATGACTATAATGAGAGGAAACAATAAATCTATGAGTCCTTGTTTGGCTTGAAAGAGAGAGTCTCAAAGATTCAATGAACTTCCTAATCTTATGAGAGTAACAGTGTGAAGCAGTGCTTCTGTGCTTCACCCCTGTTATCACTTGTTTAATCTGAAAAGGAAAAAGCCATTTTATTCCTATTATGTAGTAACAGTAGTGGTAGTAATAGTAGCGCTTTATTCTAGCATTGGTTTTTATAAGATTTAATAAGTTATTTGTATGTATGTTTGTGTACGGCTATCTAATGCAAGCAAATGTCAGAATAGGGTGTCAGATCACCTAGAACTGGAGTTCCAGTCAGCTGAGAGCCACCATATGGGTGCTAGGAACCAAACTCTAACCCTCTGGAAAGCATAACATGTTCTTAATTGCAGAGCCTTTCTCCAGCCTTTTCTTTCAGTGTTAATTACTAGTTATAATGCATTATTCAGAGAAATAGAATACATAGTGTGTGTGTGTGTGTGCGTGTGTGTGTATGAGGGGGGGGAGTGAGAGATTGAAGAGAACAGAGATGTGAGTAAGGAGAGAGAGGTAGACAAGGACAAAATTTAAAGCTTTGCTTTACAGAATTGTAGGAGTAGACAATTTCACAAACTTGGAACAAGCTGGCAAGGCAACAGGCATGGGAATTGTTGATGCCGGAGTTCAATGGAAATCTGGAGGCAGAATTACTTTCATTTCTGGCGACTTAAATCTTTTCTCTTAAGATCCTCAATTGATGGGATTACATTTATCCCACTTATGGAAAGTAATCTGCTTTACTAAAATATTATTGATTGAAATGTTAATCACAGATAAACACACCTGCAAAAGTCTAGACTGGTGCTTGACTAAACAATGGAATAAAATTTATCAACTCAAATTTCATAATGCCATGTATCTTTTTAGATAAAAATCTCTTGATTCATTTCAATAGTATACAAGTAATACGGCACCTGAAATATACATTAAATCCTAGAAATTATATTTGATACTCTAATGAATTTCAGAATCATTAAAATAATAACATATATAAAACATCTTAGCTATAAAAAGCAAATACAGAGCTGGTGAGATGGCTCAGCTGTAAAAGGCACTTGCTACCAAGCCTGATGACCTTAGTCTAATCCTCAGGACCCATATGGTAGAAGGAGAGGACCTATTTCTGTGTCTTCTAACCTTCATACTCAAATATGTGCATGCACAAACATAACCAATGATGCATACATAAATATAAAATTAAATAAAATATATTTATAATTATTGTATAAGTTGAATTGAATGTATACTAAATATTTATAGTGAAAAAAAACTTAATGTCTTTTATTCAATTCTAAGGATTAATAGAAAATCTGTTAAAATATTCTTCAAATCTAAATTATCAAATCCAGTTGTGTTCAGCTAACATTTCAGGTGAATATAATGTTCTCATTCACTTTTATAATAAATAATGAACACAGTAAGTTCAAAGCCAAGTAATAAGAGTATTTTTAATATTTTATGGATGCTAGAATAAATATAGTAGTTAGGGACATAAAAAAATTAATAGCCAAATCAGCTAATAATACAAATATAAGACAAAGAGAGGTGTGCTAACAAAGAAAGGTTCCAGATTCCTAAAACTGCTACATGTATGTTACTTTGAACCACATATAATTGCTTAGTATGACAATCCAACCTCTCCTGAGACTATGGCAGGAATACTGACTTACAGGTGAAACTAGTGTGCATAGTGCAATTCTCTCTCTGCTTTGGTTTTAAATGATAAGCTCAGAATTGCCAATGATATGTATGTGTCACATTAAACAAAGGAAATTAAAAAGCTTCCCCCTTGGTGTAATATAACCAAGAGAAAGCTCACATTTGAACTCTCTACTTCTTCCTCCCTGTATCTTCCATTGTCCCTGTCTGTTGTATGAGTCTGAATCTGTGCCTGTCTGAAGTCTTTATCTTGTGTATATTTCTGCCCACATCTCTGTGTTTCTAATGAAGGGCTTTTCTCTTTCCATTGTTGAACAACACAGAAGGCATTGCATGGGAAAGGAATGGTGTACTTTATCGAAGCTTTTAACAGAGGTTTACAAATGATTTTGTTGCTGACTTCAACTGACCCCGGCTGATCCAGTTAATAACCAAATGCTATCAAGCAATATCCCTGTGCTATGTTCAATATTTATACTGGGTGTTCATTATCTAATGTTACTTTCACCCTACTTGCTGTTTTCAGCAAGTAATTATCATACATGCATATATACATTGCTTCCTGGGCAAGAAGAATAGAAGAGTATAGAACTTAAGCTTGTAGCTATGATTTTATAAATGCTGATTATACAGGAAACCCAAGTCAAGTAATGTTGGCTGTTATGCTGTTCTTTTAAAGCCAGGTTAGATAAACAAGCTGAGTATCCAGCAGGAGAGAAGTCTTAAGTCTGAAATGATCTCAAAGTATATTAACTCAGCCCATCAAAAGTTCTAGTCTTAGAATTTAAGATATATGCGTTTGTGTGCATGCATGTGTGTGTGTGTGTGTGTGTGTGTGTGTGTGTGTGTGTGTGTGCACATGCATTGGATTTTTGAGACAGGGTTTCTCTGTGTAGCTTTGGAGCCTGTCTTGAAACTCACTTTGTAGACCAGGCTGGCCTCAAATTCACAGAGATCTATCTGCTTCTGCCTCCTGAATATTAAGATATATTTTTTATCATAATCCATTGCCACAGTTCTTCTCCTAATCTGTCTGTCTATATATTTCTATCTCTCATTCTGCCTTTCTCCATCTCTCTATCTCTCGGTGGCTCTCTCACTCTCTCTATCATACACACACGTGTACACACACTTGCACACACATTTTCCCTTAATTTCTTTTTATGAATGTTGTAGTATTGTCAACATTGAATCTAAAACCAGATTTGTCAGACTTAAACCAAATATCTGTGACATTTACTTAGTTGCAGTGCTACCTTTGTAAAATTATTTAATATATAATATACCCACATACATAGTTACAGAAGATATATTTATATAGAAATCATAAGATACTACTAATATATTTATATAAGTTTCCAAACTGTGATCCTTCATGCCAACTAAAATCAAATATATGGGAATGAATTGGCTCAAAACTTGTAAATCCTCAGAGGGACTATCTCATATACCACATCGAACAAAGCAAAGTCACATTTAATCCATTTTAGAAAGACATGAAGCAAATATGAAAAACATACTGGAATATATTAGACACAAAGAGTCCAGTATGAGAAATGGTAAAATTAAAGTTCAGCTAGAGACAGGAAAGTCAAGAAACAGGATCATTCCTTATTTCTTATGTGCCACATTTGATAACTAGCAATGCCAGAGGTTAAGAATTCCAATAATTATTGTGTCTCTTCGTGTACTGCTTGCATGTCCTTAACTGAATCATAAACTTCAAGCTGTTAACACATTTGAATTATTGTAATTCTAGGATAATGCCCTGAACATAACATATTTGCCATAAATACCAATTTAATGGACAGTCTCAAGAAGGAGATGGTATCTAATGTAGACCACAAGTTACCACTAACATGCCCATGTTTTTAGTTACCATTAGGAAAAATAAGCATAAGAAGATTCATAAGATGCCTTGTTTCAAAAACAAAAACAAAAATTGGAAACCAAAGTAAAGAGACTCTGACTCTAACATGGCAGGGGAGCTTTCAGTCCTGCAAGTCAGGGAGTCTTGTTTTGATGGGATGTATTTGAAAACATCTTGGAGTGATATGGTCACATAAATTGTCCTTGCAGAATGTGACTTGCTTGGCCACTTGATATGGCCTTTAGTTTAGTTTTCATGTTGTTCTGACTTTAATGATAGAGAACTCTTAAATTTGAAAAACTCCCCATGGGAGACCTTGTACTCTCTGAGGAGTGGACAGGGGTTGGGCTGGGGAGAAGATGGGAGGAGTGGGATGACAGGAAGGAGAGGGAGCAGGTATTGATATGTAAAATAAGATTGCTTTAATAAATAAGAAAAAATTGAAAAGCTCAACTCGCTATCTTCATAATTTAAAATGCAAAACGGAAGTAAAACTTCATCATACACACACACAGAGACACACATGCACGCACATGCACAGTTTATGGCTAAGTAACTTGTTGTTTCTAGAGTTAGCAAAACACATACCAATTCACAGCAGCCAATAAGTTGTTGTGGCCAATAAAAATATTACGATCAATTGCCTTATACTTCATTATGCAAGTAATGAGTTTTCCATGTTTTTAAGACTAAAAGCAACCAAACCAACCATGACAGTTTATATCACTAAGTACTAAAATCTTAAAGAGACACGAGAGAGTTATTTATTTAAATGTACTCATAGTGTTTTATGTTCATAAAATGGTATAATTTACTTCTTTATGTGTAACTTATTCTAGAAATATATACCATAAGTTTCATAGTGATTTAGCATAGGTCTACCTTAAATTAGTTCTTCTGTAGAGATTGTATAATGTGTCTAGATCATAAATGTAGGACTTAGATTGCAATTTAGAATTCAACCCTATAGAATAATGGGTTTATACAACTACTCAGTACAGATATATTTTATTGAATATCAATTCCTTAAACCAAAATTTCATTATGTACTTAAGAGTGTGCATGCTGTTTTAGTAGGAATTGGTAGGTATGAAAATTAAAACAGCACAGTATTATACATCGTATATGTGCAATATAAGAAAAATATAAACATTACGTTTATGATGTATTTTTATTCATTCAGTTCTCTACACATTCATCCATTTATTCATTGATCATTGCTTCATCCAATAATAACTACTTAGGCGAAGGTAAAGAACATATATAAGTAAATCACTTTTGAAAGGAATTGACAAGATAGAACTTTATGAGCATGCTGAAAATATGAATATAAAGCAGAAATGAGGTACAAGTAACAAAAACAGCAAAAAGAAGTGCAAAGACAATAGAGATTTGGCCGAATTTGGACAAGAAATTGTGTCTGTTTGTCTCATAATAAATTTCTCAAAACCTAGGTCAGTGCTGAGCGCAAAATCAGTTTAGATTAGTTTGAGTCAATTGTCTACCAATTACATACCAAAGGCAAAGAAAAGCTGAACCTTGATCTTACTGCAAGGAGAAACAACATTTTTCAGTTAGTCCCCCCCCAAAAAAAAACACAATTGCGTCCTGACAATGATAAATTAAATATTTTTAATCAGATATTTTTAAATATTTTTAAATCAGATATTTTTAATCATCCCCCTACCTCTACTCCAAGTAAAAATAATAAAAAATGGATGCAATTTGAAGCTGGAGCTATGTATAATTCTTCAGGCAGGAAAGGAGTGTATGACAGAGAACAGCCATTTACCTCGTGACTGGGGTGCAGAAAAGAAAAGAGGGCTCTGGGGACACAGCTCAGTTGTCCAAGCATCACAAGAAAACTAGGTGTGGTGGAGCCATCTTGCAATTCCAACACTTAGGAGGTTGAAGCAAAAGGCTCACGAGCTTAAGATCGTCCTCAGCTACATAGTAAGTTCAAGGTCACCCTACTCCATGTGATGCTTTGTCTCAAAACCAAGGCTGGTGGGTTATAAAAAATGGACACAAAGTTGAGAAGAAGAAACAAAATATCAATAAACAAAAAATCAAGTAGCTTCTGGCAAATAAGTCAGAAGTCTAGGAAGTCAGAGATGAGGAATGGACTCCCACAACACAGGAGCATGCTTCCTTATATCCTTTTCTGTATGGGGGAGAAATGTTCTGTGTCATTAAATTTAAAGTGATGAACTACATACTCTCGTTTTAATGTCTCAAAATGATAGCAGGACTTCGTGTTAGCTTGTGGTAACCAGAAGATGACATTAAATTTTGCATGCAATGGGAAACTTAAGCAAAGATGCAGGGAGAAATAAAGGTAATAAATCATCTTTTCACATATATGCCATAAAAATTCTTATTCTCGTAAAATTTATGCATTTATAGATTTTTTTAAAAAATAAAATTGTAAAAGAGATTTTCATCAGTATGCATGGGAAAACAATATAGTAAATTGTTAACGAATCCAATATATTACAATCACTTGTCACTGAAAGAGAGAACATGAATACATTAGAATAATCTACATACTAATAAAATTATTTGTGAGCGGCACGAGTGTTTGAAAATTTGTGTAACCTGGGGACAGTAAGTCATGTAGCTGGAATTATGGAGGATTGTGGAAGAAACCTGATTGCTAAGTAAGATGGCAATGGGAGTAGAGCAAGCCAGCTGTATTGTGCAGCTCTGGTCATTGATTTTTATTCTACTAAAGTATGTTTACATGAGACAATTATAAGGTCCTACCAAGAACGCAAACCAATTGTCATCTATGGCATGTTACACCTCTATCACATGAAAATACCAGGATTAAATATATAGCTCTGCATCCTTACTTATTTTTTGGCATTTTCTTACTTAACACTATATCCTTCCACAATAACAAGCTATTCTATTCATATACTAAGAATATTTCAAATAATTATAGTTTTTAACTCCCTGGCTTATGAATTTTAGCAAAATTTGATATACACAGACAGTTGGCATTCCAGAAGATTATTTTTCAACACTGTGTGGACAGACAGATTTTCAAATATCTTTATAAGTGTATGTGATCAATGCATACTGCACAAAACATCCTTTGCATCCTCATGGTAGATCTTTAAGGATGAGGGAAACGGGATTTTGAAAGGTTAAGCTAAATGACAGGCGGAAGTTACATTTAATATGTGATCTCTGTTTGACTGACTCTGGAATATGCATTCGTCACCCGTGTATTTATCATTTTGAACTGCACGTTTCCCTACAGCTTTCCATAGAGGTTTCTTTTTCAGTGTCACTTTTAAAGAGAGAGAGGGCGAAATGTAAAATCCATTTGGCAGAAAAAAAATGACTTGGCAATAAATATTGGGCCATAAATACATGCCAAGTAATTATCAGAAAGCCTGATTTTTTGTTACTTCACAAGTGTGATTTTAAGGTAATGGGGTGAACTTTGCATTGTGAGCTGCATAATGTTTTACAGTGTGGTATACTTTATAGTTTGGTTTTAAAAAGAAAAAAAAAAATGTAAAGCATCCTGGGATGGTCTGCCAATTAAAAGCCGGAGATTAGCTGAAGTTTTTCAGCAATTGAATTTTAAATACAGATGGTGCCAAATTGAGTGTTTCCATAGCAGCAGACGCTGCCTTAATAACTTTTAGATGGGAGGGGATACATAAAAGAGGAAACCATCTTTAAACAGATGTAAATTCCTACATCATGTCCTCAGATTAAATTAGAAACTAATTAACTGATGGTTATTATAAGTAGACTTGAATGTTACTATATTCTGAGAAAACATTTAGGGAATATCATAAATAAACTTTAGGAACCTTAGAAAAACATAGAATAATGTGATTTAAAAGCATTTCTTGATATATAGGTAAATATGACTTGCCATTGAGTATCAAGGTTTTCTGAACTCTAATATTTTATCCTTACTTGTTATAATTACTAATGAGTTGTTATTCTTTGTGGTTTACACAAGTTAAGATTTGATGATCTGGATATAATCAAAGATAAAATAACTCTTACAGATTTTGAATTCCTCCTATATTCTTCCCCCAGACTTACATTACTTCCTCTTGTTATTTGGTGATTTTCAAAAAAAAAAAAAAAAAAAAAAAAAAAAAAAAAAAACAACAACAAAAAATACTCATGTTGTAAATCATTTCAGAAAGAACCTCATTGATAATGTTCATATCAGGCAGTAGTATTGTCATAGATCCAGTATCCAGTCCTCAAATTTGCACAACCAGCAATTAGATTTTACTAATTTACCTAAAAGTAATCACTCTCTGGGTTTGGCCCATCTACACAAACGAAAAGGCAAAATACTACCATCAAAACCATTTCAAAGAAGAAATGGGAGTTTCAGATATGCTTGAGAAAGTTTTGGTTAAGAACAAAGCAAGTACTTTGTGAAATGGTACTTAGAAATTTGAAAAGTGGTGAGTAAACATTTAATTTATTGTTTCAGTTTTTCAGACTCTTGAAACAAATTCATCTAGTTTAGGAATACTATTAATGAAGGAATATTTGCAAATAATTACAAATGAAAGACTTAATTTTGTGTCTATCATCAGGAATGTACAAATTCGAACACAATTTAATGCCACTTTCATGAATATATTTACTTCTGTATCTTTCTTCTGAATCTTTCCCTACCACACTGTTTGCTTCTACAGAAATTTCTTTTCTTCTACTTACTTTGGAATTATGGAGGAGGTGCTGGGTTACCCTCCTGTATTCTTAGCTCCATTGTGGTTATTAAACTGTGAACTAAAACTCTGAGAATCCGTGGTAACTTGTAGGTAATTTTCTCCAATCAAACAGTTAGCAAGAGGTACCTGATGAGTCTAAGGTCATTTTGAAGCTGGTAGGTTTTGGGTTGGTTGTTCGGTTGGTGGGTTGGTTTAGTTTGGATAGTACGCCATTTTATTGTTGGTTAGTTTTCAAACTCAGAAGTTTTCCCTTGTAAGTTGGAAAGAAGTAGGACGAGGTACTCAACAGAGCGGTAGGCTGGAAAGCAATTAGGACGACGCTGGCCTGAGCGGAGGTTTTCGTGGACCTCTTGCATTAGCTCTTTCAGCTTTTTTAATGTTCAAAGTGAATAGAATAATGAATAGCCTATTTAGGAGGCTTTGGACTGAGGGGAGAAATCCTTTCATTAGGTTCCAAATAACAGCTAGCTTATTAAGCAGCAAGATATTGAGATTTAATAGAGAGAAAAAATAAAAGGATGGACCAAAAATAAAGCATTGATATTGAAAGGTCAGTGACACCCTTGCAACTGGCAGCAGCAGGTTCACTTCGGATGTGTTTTGTGAGAAGCAACTGAACTTACTTAGCTCTGTCCGTCTTTCTAATGCCTATAATGAACAGGCATAACATTGTGTGCATGGGCACCAATAGTTAAGGAAAGCATTTTTCTTTCAGCTGTGCTCAAATTAAAAGAATCCATAATCGAGTTCACAGGGAAAGGTGTGAGTTAGCATATACTTTCTATTTCTTCAGAAAGTACCTATCTCTACCTTTCAGAGATAGTATAATGGTTTTTCAAACCGAGAAGAAATAGATCATCACTATCATTCTCATTAGAATCCGTTTGGTTCTACTAACAGAATGAGATGCTTGTCATAAACAGGAATCTCCTATTGGCACTAATTACAAGTCATAAGTAAGTCCTTTCACTTGGTGCAAATCCATGTTCTGACCTTGATGGCCAATGAACTCAATCACTTCTGAAACCTTTTTTGTTTTACTGTGTGTTTTGTAAAAAAAAAATAATTTTAATGGTAAAACTTTCCCCTCCTATAATTCCAAATTAACATTCTACTACCCTGACTCCCTAATAATTTGCATAACGTTCCTGTTCCTTGTTCCATATTCTTTCAAGTGTTTGGTCCCATAGCCGATGTTTCTTCCATGGTCAGTTGGATTTTCCTTTTTAACTTCCACAAAGAACACTATAAGCATGTCTATTAATTTCATGACATCTCATCTTTTTTGGTTTATGTTTTCACTTGTCATTGAAGTATTGATGACCATGCATGATCCACAGCTGTCTTACTTGAGGGTCCAGGTCATGCTTTGTCATAAATGCAGGAAAATAGAGAGCCTTTCTTGAATTTCTCATTTGACATTTTACATTTGATTCTTCTTTCTTCAAAAAATAGTCAATGTCATATGCCAAAATGTCTTCATCAATTGCTTTCTTGGGGACAATCATGACCTAATATTCAAGAGAAATGATGGGTTCATTCTGTTTCCAACAGAAACCTTTTCAACTTCTGAAAGAGACTGGATAAGTTTTCTTATTTCTCTACAAATGAATTAAAATGGATCTTTTAAAAGAGTCAGGCTTGGAAATTCCTAATACAGAGTCTATCAGCAAATATTTTGGCGATATTACATGCAGCTTGTTTTATAGAAGGGGAACAGCGATATGTGCATTCCTTCCTTAAAAGCAATGGTCCCAGTCAATCAGTTACGCCTCCTTCCCGAAAAGGGATTGTCTGCCTTGTTAAACTAGGTTCATCTGGGAAGCAGGAACCTCGTACGAGGAACCTCAATCATACTGGTCTGTAGGCAAGTCTGTCTGGCATTTTTGATGATTGAGAGCTGATGTGAGAGGGAACAGCTTTTTGTAGGCTGTGCCATTCTTGGGAGCCAAGTTGTAAATGAAAGCAAGGTGAGGTAACCATGAGTATCAAGACACTAACAGTGTTCCTCCATGATCCTACCCTGGCTTCTCTTTATGATAGACTGCCGCGGTAAGCTACAATAAGCCCTCTCCCCAGGTTGTTTTTGGTCATCACAGTTTTTGTTGCAGCAATAGAAAACAAACTAATGCAGCAGGAGGTAAGGATGGCAAAGTTGGGACTTAGATCCTTTGAAGACATTGTACCGACCATACACCCAGCAATGAATTCTAGCCGTTCTCCAGAGTTTGGCACTGCCACAAGCTTTCCATCCTCGGAAATATTGTGCATAAATTCTTTCTTTTTATCACTCACCACCAGGCTATGCCTGGATGTCGTACCTGATACCTTCTTCTGAAATTCTCCCTTTCTTTTCTTGCCTCACTCCCCCTGTCTCCTCTCCAGTTAGCAGTGTCATGACTAATCTTTGAATTAAATACTATCACTTCCTGTCATTCCCATTGCCCTGAGAAAGAAGACCCGCATCTTT
Source organism: Alexandromys fortis (assembly GCF_014885135.2). NCBI lineage: Eukaryota > Metazoa > Chordata > Mammalia > Rodentia > Cricetidae > Alexandromys > Alexandromys fortis. The sequence continues at coordinate 528,481 of NW_026068166.1, forward strand.
ACCATCACCCAAAAGACCCCAGGAAACTAAGACAATCAACTTTGAGATTTTTATTCTCATCCGTAATGCATTTAAGTAGACTTTATATTGAAGGCAGAGCATATGAAAGGGATTCCAATACAAATAAGGGTGGAAATAAATCATTTATTTAAAATTATTTGCTTAAGGAATAAGTAAAGGCTACTATAGAAATTTATTACTTATTTGTTGATATTTACACATTCTAAATACATCTCAGAAACATGTTATTAATGCAAATTTGTGACGAATTAATAGATTTAATTGAACAAAGACATGAATACACACAACACATAAATATAAAGACAAATAATTGTCAGATGTTCCGATTGCTTTTCTTGTCTAAGAACATAGAAAAATATATTCTCTTGTTTGATACCAAGTTCTGTCAGTGTTTGTGCAGTTTTTGCTTAGGTTAATACACAACTGCTTTCTGTTTTCAAGAGAATTATTTGCTTGCTACAATTGCAGAATTATGTTATTCCACATCTAATTCTAAGGAAAACAGCTAGAGTCAGTTCTTTATATTTGCTCTCAGTTTGAAATTCAAAAAGCACTTTTCCTATAGATTATGTCTTGCTACATTTATCGTGTTCACTATGGGAATTCTGCTTTGGAAGTATTTTTTTTTAATTTAAGGCAATTAGACCTCATTTTGTATATTTCTTAGCCATATGTTTCACCATGGTGCCTCTCTCAAGGGTCTTTCTTTTCAGAATGTACAGCTATGATTTACCCAAGTTAACTGTACAATCCATAAAACATATTTTTGTTTTGTTCTCTATAAATTTATTTTTTTTTTTTGGTTTTTCGAGACAGGGTTTCTCTGTGGCTTTGGAGCCTGTCTTGGAACTAACTCTTGTAGACCAGGCTGGTCTCGAACTCACAGAGATCCGCCTGCCTCTGCCTCCCGAGTGCTGGGATTAAAGGCGTGCACCACCACGGCCCTGCTCTCTATAAATTCAAATGCTTTATTTAGAAGTCGGAATGCTACTTTGCAAGCTGTATTAAAATTCAAAAGTTATTTGCACTGTTGAAATTATACTCTTTTGTTATTGTTATCACTATTTGACGTCATTAGAACTGACATAGAATTAGGCTTGTACCCCCTACATTTCACACAGTATACTTACTGTCAAAGTTCACGAATTGCTCAAGTTTCGATAAAATATTTTAAAAAACTGAAAATGGAGCCTACAAATATTAGTTCCAGACTTTGATATGTGTTACGTTTTAACTTTCCATTTAATGCTTTACACCAAAATATATTTTATAATGGATGATAACTGTCTTTGCCTTAAATAACAGAATTATTTGTATATATGCACTAAATGAACCACAGTTGATTGAGCTTTCCATTAAACCCAGTATTTTGTTTCTGTAGAGGAGAATCTGAAGAATTGGGCTAGACTCCCATTACTTTATGTCCCCTTAATAAAGAAGACCCGTTTTTACAAATTAATTGAATGTATATTTTATTTCCATGGCACTGATTGCATATATGTAACCTTTTTAAGTATTATATATGTTTTTGAGGATTTTTTTTGCTTTTATAGTAACAGCTTCTTGGTGATTTACACATGGTATCTGTGTTTTTTACACATTTTAAACCCCTCTATCTGCCATTCTTATGATTTCTCCAAAGTACATGAATGTATTGCCCATCATCTTTTAATATGTAAAAAAGACATTAAACTATTAAACAACTATTAAACCAAAATAGTTATTTAAACAACTATTAAAGAGGATAATCAGTGTGTTCATGGGTAAGGTAAGCAAACAAAAAGAAAATGCCTGAGAAACTCAGTGGTAGAGCAGTATTGACCTTGGCTTTAGTCAAAGGGAATGGTCAGGAAGACTAATGACTAACGGTAGAAATGTTGGAGCAGACTGTGTCACCTGAAAAAGTGGGCAAATTTCTGAATAAACAGAAAACAGGCATGGGTGAAGTGTGTAGGTCACATAAAAATGCTAAAATATCCTATGTGTCTAAGTCACTTAGGATGGGCTTTACATCATGCATCAGAAGCTAAGAAACTACAAGGTGTAAATAAAGTCTACTTTTTCAAAGGTCGTGTAAGCCAGTGTGCCATTGTACTTATATCTAAAATGCTCGCGGCATAAAATGAATCGGGTTTTAGACATGATGGCATGCAGAATTTAATTTTTATTTTCAAAAGGCTTTTTTGACCAAAGCAATGAAGATAGATAAAAAGTGCAAAAGGCTAGTATTAGTTTAATAATTTGCATTTTGGCTACATAGTAGAATCGCTATAGGGAGCTTTTAAAAATGCTATTGCCTTAATTCCACCCCAACACAATTAATTCAGAACCTTTAAGACTAGGTCCCAGACACTGGTATTTTTTTAAAGTACCCCAGGTAATTCAAATGTGTACAGAAGCTTATGGTCTAACAATTAGAGAAAGCAACAGGGGGCTTTTAATTAAAGCAGCACAAGAAAACGGGAGTCAGATGATAGAGAGGTTAGGAGAGCAATTAGAGGTTGAAATGTTGTATGAGTTGGCATATTCTTGGTTAAAAGGCAGGAGGTAGTGGAATCTTGAGGATGGTTTATACATTTTCCCTTAAATGACTAGATAGAGGAACAGATGTGTCAGTAGTTAGACAAAGGAAGGGGGAAGATAGACAGTATGTAGATTTTAGAAGTGGTGACACTTTCAAAGTGATTTGACAGGCATTTGGCTCTAGGTACTTCATGCGATTGTTTAAAAGAGTTTTGAGTGATCTCACCATAGAGGACACAATATATGTAAATGAATTCGCCAGGGAGAATACATAAATGAAGGGGAAATTAAAGAGAGACCCCTAATGAATAGCAATATTCAAGGGGTGGACAGAACAATCTGAGAAGTGACCAAAGTGTTAGAACAAAATTAAGGCACAACTCTGTTCTCAATAAAGAAGACTTAAGAAGCTTTTGTCAGTAATGATGCATAATAAAGGGCACTTTATGAAAATAAATACACACTCTTCAGGCTCCGATGCTACGGCAGCTGGGAAGGTTGCTACTATCATCTGCAAAAGTAATTTCAGTGCCAAAAAATCAATTTGCATTGGGTTGAAAATATCACCTGAGATATGCCTATGTAAATTGTGGGTGGAGACTAGTGCTTCTCAAACTTCAGCATGAATATTAAATCACCCAAGGACTCTTGCTTAAAATGGCAGTCCTGACTTAGAAATTCAAGGGGAAAGCCTGAGATTGCATAATGACATCAAACATACAAGTATAAAACATGCTGCTGGGATCCAAGCCATCTTTTAAGCAGCACTGTTTTGTGGAAGGGAAAGACATGTTTTACCAGGTGGGCGAAGGGAGAAAGAAAAACAATAGGGGATGTTGATTTCATTTTCTTTTACACAATAGAAGTAAAGGTGTTCTAGACTGAGACTAAAGATAGAGAAGGGCTTGAAATTGAATAACTGCCATCAAGAAGTAGAACAGATGAGATCATAGAGGGGGTAGATGGGAGGTGAGGGGAGAGGATGGGAGGAGATGGGGAAGAAAAACCTTGGTCAGTATGTAAAACAAATGAAAAGTGTTAATTAAATTTAAAAAAGAAAAGAGAGTGTAAGAATGGATGCATCCAGGTGTGAGACAGAGAGGCAATTCAATCTGCATAGAAAGAGCAGAGGACGAACACATATATAGGATTTTATATTTTAGTGATAGTTTGTGGTCAGTGAATTTTATTTCCTTTATTTTTGTTGCTTTACTTGAATGAGGAATCTGTGAAGTGTTCACATAACAACAATAGTGTATCCACATCACTTTTATGTTATCATTGGTCTTTGTTTATTCATTAAAAATGTTTGGGAGTAGGGTGTAGAAATAAAATTATGCGTGTGCTAGTCAAGAAAAAATAGATTCCAATGACTGCATAAACTTTGGACGAATTTACAATGATGGATAGCTGTTGTTATATACGTTGCATGTGTTTGGCATGTTAATAAATCTGTAGTGCTGGAACTGTAATGGGACTCTTTAACTCGGCTCTAATGAACTCTTTCTATACCTTTTTTTTAAGCTGTTAGCATTTTATTTGCTGTAGTTGACACCTAATTAGGCAATCGCTGGGTTATGGGACAGATGGATTATATAACAAAACATTGTTTATAACAAAACTCGATAGTTTCCTTTCGGTGACTTGCATGTGGCCTAGGATAGTAAAGTGCAATATTTTAGTTATTCTATTTATCAACTTGCTCCCACTGCAATCAATTCTGGAGACAAGCATCTTAGAAAGTGAAAAGCTGTCTTTTGGCAGCTCACGCCCACGAGTGGGTAGGCTTCTTTGTGTCTAGTGGAGCACACCATGGCAGCAAGCACATGGAAGCAAAACCACTCATTGACTCATGGTTACAAAGAAAAAGACAGCGGAAAAAGGATCTGCAAACCCTTTTGCAGGGCTGATCTTCAATTATCCAAAGTTTAGGCCATGCCTGTTAAAGACTCCCAGACCCTCCTAACAATGTCAAGCTAGGGAGGAAGTAATTAACATTTTCAAGTATTTATAAATCATTTGTTCCCTCAAATTCAGGCTTTTCATGTAAACTAAAAGTCTCCCCATTTTTAAAATCATCTTTTATAATGAGAATTTTCAGACGACTGATAAGCCAAATAGGACAATAAACCTTCAGTAGAAGACTTACTCATTGCCTTCTCGATAGGACTGTTTACCAAACTTTTAAAATTACTGTGCATTCTTTTCTAACCTGTTGATTGGAAAATGAAGAGACCAGCCTGTAGTCCATGTCTAACTCCATGCCATGAGTGCAGGGTATAATTACAAACAAAACACTTTGCCATTTTATTTTTATACATCCTGTTGAAAATCTTTTAAACTTCCACTTTCTGAAGTTAGTATTTTTTTTTTTTTTCAGCACTGGAAAGAAGTGTTGGCACATTGTACAGCTGGTTAAGTAGTATGCTGTTTTGCTGTGGGGGAATGTTTTACTTAGCAATCTAATACTTTGAAATGTTTCAAAAGGAAAAGAAAACTGAAAGCATTGCAGTGAATATTCAGGGACCCATCATTTAGAATCCAGAGCCTGTTTTTATCACTTTTCTCTTTGTCTACCCACATCCCTGCTATTTTCTGATACGCTCCAAAATAATTCTGTGATAGAAATTCATTTTACCTTAAATGCAGCATATATTTCTTTATCTAGAAATCATTATTCAATGACATTTCTATTGTTTACGCCAGCTTTTGTTTAGCATACATCTAAGTATGATGAGGTTTGATGAATAAAACATACCATGTGGTTGTATGCTTCTATCAAGATACATAGAGAAAAAATAATCAATCCAGAAAAGGACAACAGTTTTTAAGGTTGGCTCAAGCTTATTTTATCTGACTTTCAGCATGACTGAGGATATGACCAGAGGATTACCAAGGTGAAACATGAATAATGACCATCTAGGGAGATGGATAATATAGCTCTTGACGTGCTGTTTGCACACTAAATTCTTCACAAGCCTCCATCTCTGACAGAAGCATCAAGAGACATGCATGTCCCAGCTTGTTACAGCTGGAAAGAGCCCCGGGGCATCACCAATCTGCTAGCTCTTTGTTTCATCACTCACATTTAAGAGGCCTGGAGAAATATTACATAAGTAGATAATTGCCCATCTTCAGCCCTATAATTGAGAGCAAGTTAAGGACAAGATACTGATAATAAATTGTAACCATTATTTCTTTCAACTCTGTAGACTACTGATTTTTTTGCTATTACCTCTATGTTGCAATATACTTAGTATACAAGTAACAGTAAATTAGTGCTCGATTCAGCAGCACGTATCCCAAAATTGGAACGATACAGAGAAGATTAGCATGGCCCCTGCGCAAGGATGACAGGCAAATTATTGAAGCGTTCCACATAAAGAAAAATAATAACAGTAAATTAATAATCACTTCCATGTTCCAAACAAATGTTAAATGTTTGGTTGATATTCTGAACATTTTTAATTCAAGCATTTATTTTGTTTCTGTCTTCTGTGGATTTAAATGCTCAGTTATCTCTGCCATGCTGATTTTTGGAGGCAACGGGGAGAAAAAGATATTCTACTTGATAATAGGCTAGGACTTCATCATGTCCCACTGATTTCCTTCTCTTTAGTTTCAAACATGTTATAGCATGGCTGTGTTATACTTTATTTTGACTGCAACTGCATCCCTTCTCTCTTCGTCCTAAAAAGAATGAAGCCACTTTCACACCAGCTCTGCGGTTATTGCCTCTTCCTCTTCTTCACGAATGTGTGTGGAGACTTAATTTTGTATAGCTTACATATTGATAAATCTTCCACAGAATCACATTGAATTCCTTCTTGGAAGCCAGAGGGTTATACAATAAACATCATCTGTAATTTTGGTTGATATCATTTTTACTTTGCTTTGGTTGCTGTTAAGTTTCAGAAGATCAAACATTACTCTTGGTATAGCTGTATCTGTCTTAGTACAAGGGTACAGTAATAAGGATTTCTTTGTTTTCTTACCTCAGGCGACAGTCTGGGAGTACCCAGGTTTTCCTCATCACAAAAAGATAGTTCGGAGTTCATTGTTTTGATTGTAGCTGGGATGATTTTTCTTTCTATCTCCTCACAGTGGAGCATATCTGTTCTCTATCCTTGCTCAAGTGAACTCCAATTTCCCTACAGTATAAATGTTGCAGCTTGGCATTTTCTACTTGGAATACTTGGACACTCTGTGGCATCATTAAGATCCACAGTCTGTACTCCTAGCAGATCATGGATGTATGCTAAAGACTAAATCTTTTGTTTAGTCTTCCCCGTGTAGAAAAGTGGCATCGCCTTGCTTAACAAGGTCCTTTATGCTTATGTCTATTGCTGAGTTTGGCCATCACAATAACTTTGTGCCTAGTCGGCTGTTAATTGCTTTACTTCTGTAGTTAAGAAAGCTAAAGTATGCCTAGGAAATTAATTTTTCCAATTACAATTTGCTATTTTGTTACAAAAATAGGGCTGTAGTCCAGGAAACACCGAAAATCAAGGAGGTTACTTTCTAAAATTCAATAGCACTAAGTCCTAATTCTCAAGTCTATGACATCAGTGCTGAAATTGCTATTCTTTGTTCAATAGCAGTGGATGTTCAAAATAGCAATCATTTCATTTTTTTTAAAAAAAATAACAGCCCTCCCTGGGAAAGATGTAGGAATTTATTTTAGTCAAGAATGTATATTGATAATCAAACATAGCTCTTTTAAAAACTTGAACTGAAGAATTGGTCCGTACTTAATCAACTGAACTGTTACTTTTTCTGCAATATTGTGATCCTTAACATGATTACTGGGTTTCCAATTTGACACTTCTAGAGACCTGTAAATCAGCACACATGCTGTGTCCCAGTCTGTCATCTTGTGTCGTAGCTTTGGTTATTTACTTTCCTTCATTAGCCAGCATCTCTTTACTGTGTAAATCAGTTGAGAAGCTTTCTGCAATGGACCTCTACGAGAAAAAAAAAAAAGTGGATATCTGGGTTGATTTTCAATTACAAACATGCACAGATTGCCTGGGTTTATGTGCATATATTTTATTATTATTTCACTCTTGCATGTCAGTGGAAGCTGGTGTAAATGTAAATCTAACAGTATGGGCTCTAGTGACCAAGTGCATTGCCATAATACATCTTTGATCAATCAATCTCGTGGGGAAAGGGTTGCAAGTGTAATAAAATTCTGTAATTTGAAGTGCGGCCCATTATGGACAATTACTATGTCTGCATGCTGTCCAACTCCCACACTGAACCATTTCCAGGATAACAGCTTCACTTCGATGAGCTTTAGATTTAATGCCTTATTTCCTTTTTAAAAGTTTTTTTTGTTATTTATTTATCTATCTATTCATTTTACATCCTATTTCAGTTTCTCCTTCCCTCTCTCCTCCCAGTCCCTCCCCACCTCCATTTCTATTCTGAAAAGGTCAGACCTTTCATGGATATAAGCAAGACAGAATATATCAAGTTACAGTAAGATTAAGCACCTCCCCTCATATTAATACTGAGAAAGAAAACCCAGTGTGAGGAATAAGGTCCCAAAAGTCAGTAAGCAAGTCAGAAACAGCCCCCACTCCCACTGTTAGGAGTCCCACAAGAAGACCAAGTTACACAACTGTAACATATATACAGAGGCCCTAGTTTACTAACCCAGGTTCCCTGGTCATTGGTTCACTCTCTGTGAGGCACTATGAGAGCAGTTCAACTGATTCTGTGTTTTTTTTTTCCTTCTTGTTATATTCTTGACCCCTATAGCTCCTACTATCCTTCCTTCCTTTCTTCAGCAGGATTACCTGACTATGGCCTAATGGTTGGCTGTGGGTCTCTGCATGTTTCCATTAGTAACTGGATGAAGCTTAGCTGGCGACAACTGGGCTAGGCGCCAATCTATAAGCATAGCAGAATATCATTAGGCATAATTCCCTTGACACTTTTTCTCCAGTTGTGTTCGACTCTATAATAGGTCTCTGGGCCATCCAGCCTCTGAGTCCTCGTGCTCCAGGCACTGTCGGGTGAGTGCTCACTCTTATGTCATGGGTCCCAGGCTGGGACAGTAGTTGACTGGCCACTCATACCATCTCTCTGCCACCCTTACCCCAGCACATCCCATAGGCAGGAAAGACTAAAGGTTATGTGGGTGGGTTGCTATCTCCATCCCTCCACTGGAAGTCTTGCCTGGTCACAAGAGAGAGCCCTTTCTGTCTATGTATTCCCCTATTGCTTGGGATCTTAGCTGAGGTTTTCATTGTAGATACCTGGGAGTTTCCCATTTATCAGGTTTCTACCTTACCCCGAGTGCTCTTCCCTTTCGAGTGGCCTCTTTCAGTATTCCCCCCTCTAAAACATGGTGGACTACATCTTTCAAATAAAGGATAACCATGCTATAATCCATAGACCAAGAGAGGGTAGGTAAGGAGGACGCAATGGGGAGTGCTTTGATCTCCCTGGGAAAGGGAAACAAAAGCGATTTCATGGGTGGACTGGGGGGTGGGTAGAGATGGGAACATGAGGGATCACATTTGATGCCTTCTTTCTTTCATCTCTTGAAAAGATGAAATATTTGTAATGCTTCTAAAATTTTCTGCATACGGTTGTGCAAGGTCTTCTCTGGCGATTACTGCAGTGCCCAGCTTTTTTACCCAATAGGTGAACAACTGATTACTCTTCATGTTCTAGTTTCTTATGGAGAGTTTAATCTAGTTCACTGTCTGGTAAGTATTTTCTAAACATCCTCCTTTTGTAGTACTGAGGACCAGGCTAAGAGCTCCTGTATGATAGGCAAGCTTTTGTGCCACTGAACATTATCTACAGACATCTAATCCCTAAACAGTGTTGTAAACTCAGCAAACCAATCTATATTGCACCACTTTTGGAAAAACACANTAAATGATATGTTCATTTCAATGTATAATGAAAACTTTATTTAGCATAAACATCTGAATTGGCAAACTGTCACAAACTGAGTACCCCTGTGTAAATGCCACACAAATCTAGAAAGAGGATATTGTCAGAAACTTGTCAGAGCCCTTCATATGTATTCTAGTAACTACTAATCCAACAAGAGCAACCACTAGCCTGAGTCCCATAATCTTCTATTCTTTCCTGACTTTTCATCTTACATTTAATAAAACAGCATTTTAGTATCTACTCAATTGTAACTAACTTTTGTACCCCTCAATAATTATATTTTTGCAGTCTTTCCATATTATTGCAAATAGTTCCAACTCTCTCACTCCTCCATATACACTACATCATCATAGAAAGATAGGTAATGGATAGAACATAGATAGATAGATAGATAGATAGATAGATAGATAGATAGATAGACATAGATACAAATTTGTATTTATTGACTTAAGAGGAGTGAAAAGTATGAATCTTTTGGTAAATATAAATAAGTTTGCATTTCTGTTGACTGTGTATCTGGTAACAATTACAAGTCAAATAATATTTTGAATATATTTGACAAACTGACTAGTTCTCTAAAGTCTTATGAGTCATTTTGTAAAAGCAACACTCACTCTATAATTCCTGCTCTGCAAAATGAATTCTCATATGTTTACTGTTTCTTCTGTCGTTCTAATATTCATAGATTGCATTTAGTTAGTAATAATAATACACTATTTGTGCTTATTAGCTTCTAGACTTTAATGTGATTCTAAACTTTAAAATAGATCTAAAATAGCATTAATTTATATAAAAAATATTTTTATATTACTTTGTCAATTATTCGATTTAAAACAGGCAAAAGGTATAGCAAATGAGTCTTTGTAACCTGAAATTAATTTGAAAATATTGGAGAAAATAATTTATCAATGACTTTAACACCACAGAAGAGTTTACCATACATTTTAGTCTATGGAATTTATATCATATCTTGACATTCTACTAGCAAGCCTGATTTTGAGTGAGTTTTGCACAAAAAAAATATGGTTAATATAAATTAAATTAGTGTAACAAAACCATAGAAATGATTTTTTAAAGTGTAGTCTTACAAATTAACTTAGAACCAAAGAAACCAATCTCACAGAACATTTATTGCATGCGATAGCAATTATGAGTACAACCGAAGACAATAAAATAGGAGTTAAAGCCATTTTTGGAAAGATATAAAGCTGAGACATAATAAAGGGACAATGATAATTTTTCAATAAGATTGACTCTATCATGTAAGTTCTGGGATTTGAACTCTGATCATCAGGCTTGGAAGGATGTGCCTTTACCCACTAAACTGTCGTGTAACCAGCTTAATTTCTTAAATGACTATAGTAGTAACAATTTGGGCTCTGTTTCTCAAGAAACAAACTTTGGAATGATAGTTTGAGGAAAATGTATTTATTTGTAAGGTGTTCAAAAGAATTACCTGTAGGGGAGTGGAATCAAGCTTGGGAAAGGAAAGAAACTGTAAGAGTCGATTATTATGGAAGCTATTGTGTTTTTTTGCCATGGTTGTACAACATTACTGAGGGAACTCGGAGGCTAGGGAACAGGCTTCTCATAATTTTCACTCCCAAGCAACAAGGCAGGGATCAAGGAGTGATGTTCTTCCAACCCTTATCTGACAGTGCCTTAATACTGTTATTATTCCTTAATTGTCCCTGCAAGTCTGGTCACGCTAAGAGAAATTTTTCATGCTTTGTAGTACAGCACGGTAAGTGCTTGCTAATGTGTACTTACGAGAAGTACCAAGGGTATAGAGATTGGTTACTTCCAGTATCTATTACAAGCCCTATTCTTGCTGGTGAGGTATCCATAGGCTGGGAGAGAAAAGTTAAAACATGAATCATAGTAGTATTTGATACATGTCTATGGCTGCAAAAAGGATGGTCAGCAGAACTCTTTGTCTATAATAGTGGTATTTGAATGTGCAGTTAGTTAGCAAAGATACACTTAGCAGGAAAAAAGTGTATCTCTTAAATCATAGATGCAAAGTGCTGCTCACAAGAACGTCCTCTGGCATAATCAGGTCCTTATATATCTACTTTAGAATGTCCATTTTATTGACAGATTCGTCATAAAAATAATTAGAATAGGAAAACGCAAAGATACTGTTCCAAAAATTTCTTGCTATCTATAAGAATTATGAAATCATATCATCCTAATAATATTCCATCGCTTATGGGTGAGGTTTCATTCTATGGGCATTGAAAGATGTGGAAAATCTGTTTCATAGTTACATGAGCATAAAGTATATTTGTCTAAATTCCCTTATTAAATGCATATATATATATATATACTCAATGTCTTCTCTTGTTCTCATTTGAGCATGAAGGCCAGTGGACAACTTCTAGAGTCATAATTCAGGCGTTTTCCACCATTTTTGAGACAAGGTCTCTCTTTAAATTGAAATGTCACCAAGAAGTATAGGCTAGCTACCCAGCGAGCTCTAGAAAATTTTCTGTCTCTGTTTTCCATCTTGCCTCTGACTTTGGGACATCCAAATTAAGATTCTTATACTCACAAGTCAAATGCATAAGTAATAGGGCAAAGCCATAGAGAACATTTCTAAGACATAATTCTTTTTGGTATTAGAAACTAAGAATAAAATTATATTTCTACCCATGGCAGCAATATTCTAATTTACTTTCACGATGATAATTTAATAGAAGATCAAATTTGCCATCTGAGCAAAGAAATTTTATTAATTATCATACCCATAGCATCATAAATATTGTAATGAGAAATGCAAATATGAAATGAAGTTTTATGATAAGTTTAAACTGTCTTCTCTAGAGAAGTATTTACTACTGTTTATTTTTCCTCTTATGCCAGTTGAAAGAATTCAGAATCAGTGGGATGAGGTACAAGAACACCTTCAGAACCGGAGACAACAGTTGGATGAAATGTTAAAGGATTCAACACAGTGGCTAGAGACGAAGGAAGAAGCTGAACAGATCATAGGACAGGCTAGAGCCAAGCTTGACTCATGGAAAGAGGGTCCTCACACGATGGATGAAATCCAAAAGAAGATCACAGAGACCAAGGTCAGTGTCGAACATCACTTTCAAAATAAAATCCTTGTTAAATACAATCATGCCTTAGATTAAAAGCTAATGGCTTTAATGAAAAAAAATACTTAAACAAAAATGAATAGTGAAATTGGCTTGACTGCTTGTTTCCTTGCTTGCTTTTTGAGACAGTCTCAAATTGAAAAAGCTCCTTCAAGATGGGGTTGCCGGTGAGCGCCACCACACCTACCTGCTCCAAATTTTGAGACATAATGCAGGTTAGAGGAAAGCTGATAGCCTTTTGCAACTTTCGAGCTGATTTTCATCTTATAGTATATATGTGGTTTGTTAGTTTATGTTTTGTTTTACTGAAACAGGCTCTTAAATAGCCTGCTCCCGATCCTCCTGCCTTCGCTTCCTGAGTGCAGAAATTACAGGCCTGTGCCTTGCTACCATGCCAAATTTCTGCTGTGGGGGATTGAACTAAAGACTTCCTGAAAGCTAGGCAAGCACTCTGTTGTTCAGTTTCCCTACCCATGACCTGGGTTTTACACTGTACTATTTCTTAAGAGCACTTCCAAGATGATATGCCTACTATACTTCTGCAGTAGTGTGAATTTAAATTAATGTCTGCCATCAATTCCTTCCTAGAAAATAGATCTATCCCACCTCCCATTCCTTACCTTACAAAGAGCTTTAATTGGAGAAAGGAATGAGTGGGTATCAGAGAAGGTATAAAGGGAACATATATATATATCTCACTGATTTTTTTCCCCAGTTAATTTTAGGAAGACTAAATGGGATTAATAAACTTTTAGCCAGTCTTCATTATACCCACTTTGTTAAAGAATCTAAGCTGCTGTGAAGATAAAATCTTTGCCTATACCCAGAATATATATGTATATATGCAAGGTTGGGGAACAAATAATGGAGATACCTGCTTTTCATGACTAGTGAGTAATGTTGGCAGGCTTATCACTTACAATTTCCATTTTAAAAGAATGTCTGGAAATACAGACGAGAAGATACTGGATAATCTGACCTGCACCTCCCTCCTCATAAGTTATTGCTACATTTGTGTGCCTAAGATTGCCAGGAGAACCTACTGACCTTGTAAGGCCCTTTTCAGAGTTGGGGAACTGTGGTTATAGCTGACAGCCTCCCTTGATCCCGTGTACCTGACAATGACCCAGTCTACTCTTAGTAAACAGCAGTGAATGACTTCAAATGCTAGCACAACTCTATGATCATTTTGATGCTTTAAAGCAATCACCATACTTTGAATTCTACTATCTGGATTCCTAGCAATCTAGATATATTAATGATTCTAAATGTTTAATTCTCTCAAATCTCTTCTAGCTATTATCTACAAATACTTTATTTTTTCTAATAGTATCTATATTTTTTAATTCTGAATTTTCAGTTTAATGTCGTTGCACGATTTTCATCACTCTGTAATTAATTTCTAGTCATTATCATTTTTAATTCTTCCTACCATTTCACTAAGTTTCATCTTTATCTCTCTGGTTTGATCTTTTGAAACTCTCCACCTCTTGCTTAGAAAAATAAATGCGAAGTAGTTATAGAAATAATACCACACTTACATAGTAGAAATCATTTATGAGACGGGGTTTGGGAAAGCCCACCTTAAAAACCTGGCACATGCCTTTAACCTCAGTGCTAGGGATGTGAGTTTGAGGCCAGCCTGGTTTACAGAGCCAGTTTTAGGACAGCCATGACTGTCATGTAGAGAAACCTTGTCTCGGAAAACAAACAATAAACAAAACAAACAAACAAAAAACATGGAAAACATGTCAGAATAGAAGGAGACAGCAGTAGGAGAACACTGGTTGAGCACAACAAAACAAAACAAAACAAAAAAAAAAAACAAAAAAAAAGACTGCAGATGGTCTATTCTATGATTAGTAATTAGCAGGTCTTGAAAAATTATCCATATCTATTTTCACATTATCTCCCTGCTGCATAATGAATTAATTTTCTGAAACAAAGACATGCATTTAGAAAGCAGATTATTTTATTAATCACATCTCTTCATTCGATCTTCTTAAAGTTGGTTAAATAAATGCTCTTTTTTTAAGAGAGCCAGATGTTACAGGGAAAAAAAGCATACAAGATTTCTGTTACAAAATCCCTGACAATAAGCCATAACAGAATCCTATGACTGATGATAGCATTTAGAACTTTCAAAAGAAACAAGTATGCCTTGGTACCTGAGGTGGCCAGCACTGATCATCCTAGGATTTATTTCGTTTCCTACAACCTCAGTTGAGCTCACAGCCTGTTCACCAAGCTAACATTGGTCCAAACGTGGCAGTAAGTTCCTAGGAAAAAAAAATTATTTCTTCATCACATTGAACTTTCTTTTCTGGTGGCAAGAGCGATTTGGCCAGGCTCATAGTTTTCATTTATTTTTCTCCTTTCAGCCTTTGAAAGAGAAATTCCTTTTTTGTCTGCTCTGTGATTGCTATTGTGTCAAATTCAGCATAAAAGCCTCTCAAACGTGACGGCATTAGCTGTTTTGTGCTTCGCTGAGCTAAGAGTACATGAATTCAATAGAGAAGTGAAATCTTGTTGGAGCCTAGCTGATTTGGCTATTTATTATTTGAAACTACTTCAAGTGAGAAATCTAATAATTTTCAAATTATTAAAAAAAACATTTCCAGGGCTGAAAACACCCTATGTTTTAAATATGTCTTTTACTGGATCATAAATACATTATAATTGTAATTAATTTTCAAACTTAATCATCTTCTCTAAAGTAGTTACACTGGCTAGTTGAGAATCACAAATTATTTTAGTGGGAAAAAAAGAAATCCAGGGTTTTATTGGATAAAAATAAAAGGTACAATTTTATTATATATGGAGGAGGTAAACTTACATACCAGTGTCCTGTCTAGATATAAATATGTATAATGTTAGAAACTGAATTATTTTATATATATCAAGCAGATACATTTTGTCATATATGTATAAATGTGTATATTAGAGTTATACAAAGTTATTTCTGCAAATCTAATAATTACAAACATTGTCTGAAATCCTCTTTTAAGAGCCTAAATTTGGTCATACACTCTAAAACTCCCCTTTATTCTCTCCCTAAAGCTGCTACATGAATAAGAAGAATCAATGCACTAATAGTATCTTTCTCCTTAAAGTACTTGGAAACTACTAAACTTAAAACATATGGACTATACCTTATGTCAATGACGCAGCATAGGCAGTAAAAGGGTCACTTCCCCTGCTACTTAGGTACTCTGTATCTAAGGCAGAGTTACCAAGTCTTGTTTGCATTCTTTTACACTCTGGTCACAACCTTATTTTGCCTAGGTTTCTGTTCATATTTTAATTTCTTCCATACTGGAAAATATACTGTGACGACTAGAAAACCACTCCACACACACACACACACACAAAATATTCTGGCAAACAGTTTTAAATTGTCTTTGAGGAAATTATAAAATGAACCAAAACATAAAAATCTCTGAATTGTTATACTTCCACAAAACAGTAATATTAGAGGCTTTTTTATATATATTTTCCTGTCATTTTCTTCCAGCTCCACATTAGTTTTGAAAATCATTGAACTTGGAGCCCCTGGTAGTTATAAAACCTAGCAATCTTACAGCCATCAAGAGTGACAGGGTTGGTATTCTTCAGAAAGCAACATTTTTATTCCAAAATTGATGGCACTATTTGACCTATCTTTCAACTCTCTGGGAAAAATAAATTTAAAACGAACCTATGCACAGAATCTTGTCTTTATTTGGGCTGACTTAGAGCTATGTCCCCAGGAAAAGGCAAACATTCTTTTTCATGGTAAATATCATTCTGTAGCTGTTATTTAACAAGGCATCTTACACTGTAGTGATGTTCATTGAGAAAGCTTGGATAAAAACTTGAAATGGGCATCTGGAAGTTGAGTTGTCCATATGGAGACTTCAAAAGCTCTGCCATATTTGTGGAGAGTGGAGAGGGTCTTTGGCATCCCTTCATGAATACATATGTAAAATAAATATAAAAATTATAAACAAGAACCAAATGGAAATACTGGCTTTGAAAAAACAGCCATAAGGAAAAAAACCGCATAAGTGGTCAAGAAAAATATTATGAAACTACATAAAGCAAAAACTGAAAAAAGGAAGTGATTATTCAACAAAACATAGCTCATTTTTAATGACAAAGTGAATATCTGGGAAGATAGAGGCACTTAAAAATCACTAAAATTTGACATACTCTACGCAATAATAATTCACATAACTCTCCAACATATTAACAACAGATTAAAATTCTATAATTTAAAATTTCTTAAGACTATGAAATAAAATAAAAAATAATTAGCTTCAATGTTTGCAAATATAAAAATAGTGAAGAGAAGAAATATAATTAAAACATTGAGCAACATGAAAATAAAAATACAAAATACTTAGGCATCTGAAGAATGAGATGTGTCATTGTGAGGAAAAAAAATGACGAAAAGTAGCTAGCCAAGTTTTATTGTTTGAAGAAGAAAATTCTAATGTGGATGCTGGTGAAAATAATGAAAGGAAAAATAAATTCAGTACTTTTTGCTAAAAATAATTTAAATAACAGAGAAAGAATTTTTTTAATTTTAAATTTTTATTTTTTAAATTTTTAATTTAAATTTTAATTTATAAATTTTAATTTTAATTTTGCAAATTTTTAAATTTAAACATTTTTAAATTTTAAATTT
>NW_026068166.1:546136-696327 GCF_014885135.2 Alexandromys fortis
GAAAAAATGAAGAAAGAACACAATTAATCGTAATATTGTAATATTACAAGTTAATTGTAAATTAATTGTAAAATTGTTATTTATAATATTATATATGTGTGTGCAAAACATAATTCTATCATTTGTAACAGGATCAATGAACTTAATAGATTTACAATATGCAAAATAAGCCAAGTACAAAAAGACAAACATCCTATTATGTTACATGGATTTAGATATGGAATTTAATTACTACAAACTTATACAACTGGAGATAAGAACAGTGGTTACAAGAAGTTTATTGTATTGTGGTAGATATCATGTCCCAAGTTTTCAGAAATAATAATAATAATAATTAAATCCTCCATGTTTATTATACAACATGTTGATGTGGTTAATAATAAAACCATTGCATGCCTCCAAACGTTTTTAAAACCACATTTCAAATGCTCTAATACAAAAATTGAACACTATATGACATGGCAGATTAAGTTCTTTACTGTAAAGTAGTAACAATACACATACATACACACATCACATTATATCCATAAGAATATATAATTGTCATGTTAATTAAAATAAACATTTAAAATAAAAATAATTAAAGTTTATTTATTTGAAAAATTATCCTATTTGGGGATGAAATGTAAAACTGAACACAAGAACTAAAGTGTTAAGAGTTGGAAGATGGTCTTTAATCCAGCCCGGTCTACAAGAGCTAGTTCCAGGACAGGCTCCAAAACCACAGAGAAACCCTGTCTCGAAAAACCAAAAAAAAAAAAAAAAAAAAAAAAAAAAAAAAAAAAAAAACAGAGAGAGAGAGAGAGTAAGAAGATGGCTCAGGACTTAAATTCACTTCTTTTTGTCTTTTTATAATTGATTTTATTGAGCTCTACATTTTCCTCTGCTCCCCTCTCTTCCTCTCCCCCTCCCCCCAACCCTCCCCCATGGTCCCCTGTCTCCCAATTTACTCAGGAAATCTTATCTTTTTCTACTTCCCATGTAGATTAGATCTACTTAAGACTCTCTTAATGTCCTTATTGTTGTCTAGGCCCTCTGGAATTGTGATTTGTAGGCTGATTTTCTTTGCTTTATGTTTAAAAAAGACCCATGAATGAGTACATGTGATATTTTTTTCTGAGTCTGGATTATCTCACTCAATATAATGTTTTCTAGATCCATCCATCCATTTACATGCAATTTTCAAGATGTCATTTTTTTTTCTGTTGTGTAGCACAGACCTAAACAGAGAACTCTCAACAGAGGAATTTAAATGGCTGAAAGACACTTAACGAAATGCTCAACATCTTTAGCCATCAGAGAAATGCAAATCAAAACAACTCTGAGATGCCCTCATATACCTTACATCAAATTTCAAGATCTCATTGTTTTTCTCTGTTGTGTAGTACTCCATTGTGTAAATGTACCACATTTTCCTTATCCATTCCTCGGTCCGAGGGGCATTTCGGTTGTTTCCAGGTTCTGGCTATGACAAACAAAGCTGCTATGAACATAGCTGAGTACATGTCCTTGTGGCATGATTGAGCATCCTTTGGATATATACCCAAAAGTGGTATTACTGGGTCTTGAGGAAGGTTGTTTCCTAATTTTCTGAGAAATTGTCACAGTGACATCCAAAGGGATTGTACCAGCTTGCATTCCCACCATCAGTGCAGAAGTGTTCCCTTTACCCCACACACTCTCCAGCATAAGTTGTCATCAGTGTTTTTTATCTTGGCCATTCTTACAGGTGTAAGATGGAATCACAGACTTACTTTGATTTGCATTTCTCTGATAACTAAGGATGTTGAGCATTTCCGTAAGTGTCTTTCAGCCATTTCAGATTCCTCTATTGAGAGTTCTCTTTTTAGGTCTGTATTCCATTTTTATTGGATTTTTATGTTCTTTTGATAATCAATGTCTTGAGTTCTTTGTATATTTTGGAAATCAGACCTCTGTCTGATGTGGGGCTGGTGAAGATCTTTTCCCATTGTGTAGGCTGACATTTGTCTTGTTGGCCATGTCCTTTGCTTTACAGAAGCTTTTCAGATTCAGGAGATCCCATTTATTAATTGTTTCTCTCAATGTCTGTGCTACAGGGGTTCTATTTAGGAAGTGGTCTCCTGTGCCAATGCGTTCAAGTGTATTTCCCACTTTCTCTTCTATGAAGTTTGGTGTGGTTGGCTTCATGTTGACGTCTTTGATCCATTTTGACTTGAAATTTTTGCTTGGCAATAGATATGAATCTATTTTCATTCTTTTACATGTTGACATCCAGTCCAGCATCATTTGTTAAATATGCTTTTTTCATTTTATAATTTTTGCTTCTTTGTCAAAATTCAGGTGTTTGTAGGTGTGTGGATTGATATTTAGGTCTTCAATTTGGTTCCCTTGGTCTTCCAGTCTGTTTTTATGCCAACACCAGGCTGTTTTCTCTACTGTAGCTCTGGAGTAGAGGTTTTAGTCAGGAATTGTGATGCTTCCAGAAATTCTTTTATTGTACAGGAATGTTTTGGCTATCCTTAGTTTTTTTGTTTTTCCATATGAAGTTGAGTACTGTTCTTTTGAGGTCTGTGAAGAATTTTGCTGGGCATTGCATTGAATCTGTAGATTGCTTTTGGTAAGATTGCCATTTTTACTATGTTAATTCTACCTACCCAAGAGCATGAGAGAGCTTTCCACTTTCTGGCATCTTCTTCAATTCCTTTCTTCAAAGATTTAAAGTTCTTGTCATACAAGTCTTCCACTTCTTTGGTTAGAGTTACTCAGAGATATTTTATGCTATTTTTGGCTATTATGAAGGATGGTGTTTTTCTGATTTTTTTCTCAGCCCATTTATCATCTCTGTACAGGAGGGCTACTGATTTTTTGTTGTTTTTTTTTTCTTTTTAAATTTATTTATTTATTAAAGATTTCTGTCTCTTCCCCGCCACCGCCTTCCATTTCCCTCCCCCTCTCCCAATCAAGTCCCCCTCCGTCGTCAGCCCAAAGAGCCATCAGGGTTCCCTGCCCTGTGGGAAGTCCAAGGACCACCCACCTCCATCCAGGTCTAGTAAGGTGAGCATCCAAACTGCCTAGGCTCCCACAAAGCCAGTACGTGCAGTAGGATCAAAAACCCATTGCCATTGTTCTTGAGTTCTCAGTAGTCCTCATTGTCCTCTATGTTCAGTGAGTCCGGTTTTATCCCATGCGTTTTCAGACCCAGGCCAGCTGGCCTTGGTGAGTTCCTATCCTGAGTGAGGTAAGCCAGACCCCAAAAAAAAAAAAAAAGGAACATGGGATGTACTCACTCATATTTGGTTTCTAGCCATAAATAAAGGACATTGAGCCTATAATTCGTGATCCTAGAGAAGCTAAATAAGAAGGAGAACCCAAAGAAACACATATAGGCATCCTCCTGAATAATAACCTTCATTAGGCGATGAAAGGAGACAGAGACCCACATTGGTGCACTGGACAGAAATCTCAACGTCCAAATCAGGAGCAGAAGGAGAGAGAGCACGAGCAAGGAACTCAGGACCACGAGGGGTGCACCCACACACTGAGACAATGGGGATGTTCTATTGCTACTGATTTTTTAAGTTAATCTTGTATCCTGCTATATTACTGAAAGTGTTTAGGAGTTATAGAAGTTCCTTGGTAGAATATTTGGGGTTGCTTCTGTAAACTGAACTTTTGCCATCGTGAGTACTAGCATTTGAATCCCAGCATCCATGTATCAAGCTGAGTGTCCACTAATTGCCTATCAACCTCATTTAAAAAGATGAGGGAAAGGCTCCCTCGGACTTGCTGACTTCCAACGTAGTCAAGAAAAGCAATCCAGATTCAGGGAGAGACCCTATTTCAAATGCATAGATACACAGTGTTAAAATATGACATCAATCACCATCTTCTCGTCTGCATATGCATGTATGAAGTTGCATACACAGTACACACATATACACACATACACACACACATGTGCACATAAACACAAAAGCATGAAACTTTAAGATATTTCAAGAAGGCATATGGGTACAAAATACTGTTGGATAATATATTTTTAGATGCAGAACAAAAATAATTGTAATAAAAGACACACAAATTATATTTTATCAAAACTAAAACTTTTACACTTCAAACAATGCCAATAACTTAAAAGATAATCTTCAGGAAATGAGAAAATATTTTAAATGGTATCTGTGATGAAGAATATATTCAAAAAATATTTAAACTCTAACAACTCAGTTACAAAAATACAAATAAATAACCCAGATACAGAAATTATTTTAATAGAAAAAATTTTGGAAATAGACAACCTTAATAAATCATAATATCGTTATCACTATTGATGAGAAAATATAAATGAAAAACAATGAAATAGTACTTTGCACTCATTAGAATAGCTAAAATAAAGAAGTCAGACTATGGGATGTAGAATAATTGGAACCCTTGTGTATTTGATGAGAATTTTAAATGATGAATATTTTCAGATGTGATCGTACTCACCTATAATGTCAGCAGTTGACACAAAGAATCAGAAGGATCCCTGAAAGTTCCAGGCCAGTGTGGGCTGTATAACAAGATCCATGTCAGGATCGCTATGGACCTCCACCAGAGTTTCCTCTGACTTCCCCCTGCCAAGGCCCAGTCCAACATCTTTCAGGTCCTCGGCTGCCCTGAGTTAGTGGGAGCTCACTGAATCTGGACTGATAACTGGGGAACATAGGACAGAACTAGCCTCTGCCTTGAATGCAGGCAACAGTGGTGTGGTTTGTGCAGTATGTGGAGACATGGCAGTGGTACCAGAATCTAATTCTAATGCATGGACTGACTTTGTGGAGCCCATTCTCTATGGAGAGATACCATGCTCAGTCTAGGCATGTTGAGAAGTCGGGGAGGGGCTTGGTCCTGCCTCAACAAGCTAATGGGACAGAATTCATTGACTTCACAGGGGAGACCTTACCCTCTTTGATGAGCAGATGGGGGATATAGGATGAGAGAAGGGAAACTGGGATTGGATGTAGAACAAAAGGAAGGAAGGAAGGAAGGAAGGAAGGAAGGAAGGAAGGAAGGAAGGAAGGAAGGAAGGAAGGAAGGAAGGAAACAAGTTTCATGACAGTCAGAGCTATGTAATGAGACCCTGTCTCAAGAAAACATACAAATGAATGAACAAATTGGGAAAATAAATAAACTGTGAAAACAATGGGAAAATATTCAGCAGTTTACAATAATATAAATATTAGCATTCTATTGCTAAATATATACTCAAAAGGAATAAAAATAGACACAAACAATCTGTACAGAAGTCCATGGTAGTATTAACCATCATATCCAGAAAGCATAATCAACCCATCTGTTCATCAGCAAAGGAATGCATAAACAAAATGTGGTACATCCAAAAATTAAATCTTTCTAAATGATGAAAATTCATTATGATGCTAATACTAGAACATAGATAAATCTCAGTCATTAAGCTAATTGATATAACCCAGTCAAAAATATAATTGTCTCTATCGGCATATATATAATACAAGAAATAACTGAGGATAAGAAAATGGAGAGTGGAAAGTTACTATTATTAGTATGAGGTTTTATTTCATAGAGAAGAGACTGTTCCAAAATCGGATTATAGGAACAGTAACACATCAATGTTAATCAATGAAAAAAAAACACATACTATTTTAATAGGTGTATTTAATAGGTGGATTATGTAATGTTAAATCTGCTTTTAAAATTATATAGGTATATCAATGAAGACTACAGATTTTTGTCTAGGTTTTAAAAGTGCAGATATGTAATCTCATGACAAGAGAGACTTGTGAATGTAATCTCTCGTAGGACACTCATGGGATTTGAAAAGTTACCTAGAAATTCAGGGATGGTGGCACAAGAAAACGCTACTTTCTGAGGATTTCTGATGTTCTGTTGGGGCTGGTTCTACTGGACCCTTTCTACACGCTCTCAACCAGACTTCTCTTAGAAGCCTGGGATATCTGGGTGACTTGTTAATTACAACACTGCTTAAGCCTTTTAATAAAGTCAGCAAATTAAAGTGAGAGCTCAAATAAAGAGAATGCTTTCCAAAATGTCATAATGAAATTAAGGTAATGAAACACTTGGAGGACTCTCCTCCCTTCCTTTTGTATAAAACTTCTTCCAAAGAATCTGGAAGAGAAATGGGGCCTGAAAGTAAAGAGGGGAAAAATAAATTGTGTGCCATTAGTTTAATTATAAAAATTCATTACATGAAGCCATGTAAGACAGAAAATAATGGAACTCTAATGGGTTGGCCGATAACACATTTACTAGCCTGCTCTCAGCTTGTAGTCATTGTGGAAAGGACAAAAAGTAGCAGCACTGGTACGGAACCCTCAGAGCTGTTGAAAGATTAATCATTTCCAGTAAGCTGGAAAATGAGGGCCATTTTCTTAAATAGTATCCTGTAAGGAATGTTACCTTGTGAGACAGAATTGTTTGGTAATGTCAAAGGTTTAATAGATGAGTCTTAGAGTTAATGGTGAGAGGCTTTACATTCGAAATAGCTTTCTTGCACATATTTTAACATTTCTATTATAAATCCATAAAGGATTTTTATAGGTCATTTTAATTCACACTGGAAAGGATGGAATTAACTTTACTTTCCCAATGAAGATTTTCAGAACATTAATTCTTATTTATAGCTAAATTGTTTCATTTTTAAAGAACCAAAACAAATATTTTTTTCTGCTTCCTATGAACACCTTGCTGTAGTTTGCACAATAATGTTCCGAAAATGTTATAATCATTGAGAAAGCAGTTTTGTGTTTTTCAAAGTTCAAGTACAGCAAATATAATTACTTCCATTAAATTTATTTATATGTAAATATATGTCATCCATCTAGATTGAATCCTGAGCCCTGATACCTGCACTTTGTGATGTCTTTCACTTAAAAAAGTGTCATAACTTTAAGAACTTTTGTATTGTTAAGTAAACAGTTGCAAAATTGCAACAGGAAAGAAACGTTAACAAAAGCTGAAAGTGGATACATAGGTGTGCTACTTATGCGTGTGGTTAGTATTAGCAGAGGGAAGGTTAGAATTTTATTCTTTATGTAGCTTAAACATTTTATACAGAGGCACATCAAAGGTAACATTTTCATTGCAAAAATTTAACTCAGACAGTTATATGGAGGTTGAAGGCCAGTTTGAATGTAGAAAAAGTGAGTTAACTAACTGTTGTTGCAAAATGTGAGCAAAAGATGATGAGGACGTAAATTAAGGAAAGAGAAATGAAGGTGGAAATTTAAGGAATAAGGGGACTTCATCATGTATCTACCTTGGAGGTAGATGTAACCCATTTCTCCATTTCTAGTTGAGAATCAGTTTAAAATCAGAAGGAATTGACAATTGAATCAGATACAAAGTTTATAAATAATAATATTTAATAGACAGGCAAAAACACCTTGCATTCTATAAGAGAATAGAGAGAGCCAAGGAAAGAAAAACCTTCCAAGGAAGTGAGAGTAGTCGATAGTACCTGCTAGTGAAAATCAATTAAAAGACAAGTTTCTGACTTCCCAGAGGTACAGACCATTGGTAACCAAGCCAGTTAACTACTTCCTTCCAAAAGTTTCAGTAACAAACAACCTTGAAATGCAAGTATGCGACAAAAATAAGTATGCATTGCCTGCTTATTAGGTTGCAACTTGAGATGTCATTTCAATATCCTCTCGCTCAGATCATTAAGCTAGCTGAGGGCAAATCAGTCTTGTGGTGGTGGGGACGTATATGCACTGAAAACACACTTTAAGCCTCTGGTCCCATTAACTTCTTGTTCGAATTAGACGAAGCAACATGGTCAAGATCAATGTTATAGTAAGATGCTAAACTTAGCCTTCTATGGGAGAAACTTCAGAGTTTGCAGGCAGAGATAAATAAAGTCAGTGAGATGATTTAACAGATAAAAGTGCTTATCACCAGGCCTGATGAACTAAACTCAATCCACAGGACCTGTCAAGGTGGAAGGGGCCTCTGACCTCAGCATGCATACCGTGATGTGCCTGGCTTGCACAGCACACAGACAGACAGACAAATAGATAAATCAACTTTCAAGGATGAATTTAGGACAGTAATCAATTTTGTTGCAGTTATGTCCGTCAGAACAGTTTTCTTAGAACGGTGAAGGCAGAATTGCATGACAAAAGTGGAAGCAATGAATAATTTCTGAATGGTATAACTGCAAAATGAAAGAAAATAATCCCGGTCACAATCTGTTGTTTAAAGAAGAAATAGTCACTATTGATTGAAGGCTGCAGAGAAGGACCCCACAAAGCAGGAAGTAGTTGAAACACAAAGAGAAAGGGAGCACATGGAGGAAGAGCCCCTATGTGAACCCAGATGCTGAAATTAGCATTCAGGAGCAAAATGATTGTTGTCCCCTGAGATTGAACAGGTGGAAAGTCTTATATTCTATGAATCTGATGATTGGTGTATTAAATGACCTCTGTGGAAGCATAGGTAGGGTCATTTGCTGTGACATTCTGTTCTGTTGATATCGTCAGGATGGAGTCTGGATACCACAGCAAATATTTCAAACAGAAGTGTAATTCTAAGAACTGGGTCTATAGCTACTGAAGAAGCTGAAAAACACAACAAAAGATAGGTAACTCCAGATTTAACAACTTGAAGAAGATGATAACACTTTAAAACCTGAAAACTCAGAGCTACAAATGCCCAAAAACCATAACCATCGGATGCTAACTCCAGCAGTGGTGTGGCTACACAGTGCATGTGAGAAATTCTTAGGCTGAAGCAACCCCACCTCTCTGCTTTTCTGTTTTATGCCAGTGTTTACTATTGGCCTGATCCAACAAGACAACAGCGCACAGAAGGAACTTGGGAAAACAGATTTCTTATCAGGGTTACTCCATCTAAATTACTGTGTGGAGCAAGAACAGAAGGTAGATCTAAGAGATAATGAGTTCTTGATCGTTAGCTAATAGAACCAAAAATTTCCATGAATCCCTTGGTTCAAGACACACACACACACACACACACACACACACACACAGAGAGAGAGAGAGAGAGAGAGAGAGAGAGAGAGAGAGAGAGAGAGGCACACAATATTCTGATAGAATGACAAATATTCAACAACCAAAAGCTTTTTATATATTTTATTATATAGAACATTTTTTAAATTCAAATTTACTTTGATTGTGTTTTCCCCTCCCTCAAGTCTTTCCAGATCCTCTCCCATTCCTTACACATCCAACTTAAAGTTGTTTCTCAATAAACAAAAAGAAAATATAACACCAAAACCAATAAAGCAACACTCTAAAATAAACTGTGGAGTCCATTGTATGTTGGTCAACTGCTCCTGGTTCACATACTCTGTATATTCAAGAATATTTATTTTTTTCCCTCTCACAAACAGGCTTAAATGACAGTTCTGTGGGTTAACCTTTTGTCTAGCAGCTAGGTTTTCATTCATGTATGCATGTATTTAATCATTTCTAAATATGACAAAATAATATTTAATAAGATAGAACAAAAACTATCACATCAAAGTTGGATAAGATAAACCAGTAGAAGGGGCCAAGGAAAAGGCGCAAGAATCAGAGATCCACTCGTTCACACACTCAGCAATTCCATACAAGCATTAAACTGGAAGTCATAATGTAAATGCAAAGGACCTGGGGAAGACCATGAAGGCTCTGTGCATTCTGCTACAGTCTCTGGGAGTTCATATGAGCTCTGCTCATGGTGATTGAGAGGGCCTTGTTTTCTTGGTGTCCTTCATTCCTTTTGGCTCTTACCATCTTTCTGCCTCTTCTTCAGTGGTTTCCCTAAGCTCTGAAAGTAAGGCATTGATGAAGACACCCCAATTACGACTGGGTGATTCAAGGATTCTCACTCTGCATATTGTATGGCTGTGGGTCTCTGTGTTTGTTCTTATCGGCTACAGGGTGGTGGTTGAGCAAGACTCTGATCTATGAGTATAGCAGAACCCCTTTAGGGAGTCGTTTTATTACTCCTTTTTGTTTTGTTTTTTTCCAGAGGAGTTTTGGGGTTTTTATTGTTCTCTTGTTTTGATTTGGTTTTTAGACAGATATTATTTGGTTTTACCCTAAGTCCCTTGACTTAGTTTCAGGTTCTTAGTCAACTAAGGAATGTATGGTTATGGATTCCATCTCATAGAGTGGGCCTTAAGTCAAACCAGTTGTTTGTTGGTCACTCTCACCAGTTTTATGTTACCATTGCCTTAGCATATCTTGGAGGTAGTACACCATTGTGGATAAAGGCTTTGAAGATGTCTTGGTGCTGGTGCTTACATTTCTCCTTACACAGTGTGCCAAATTTTTTTTTGTACCAAAGACACTGTAACATAGTGGTGAAGGCTCTATGTTGGCACCAATTCAACACATCCATATGCATTGAGTTTTGTGGGTGTTATCTTCAGCAACAGAGCCTTCCCATCTGTTTATGAAGAGCAACTTAGAGTCTTAGCAACAGCCTATCTTGTTTGGAAATTCCCATGGGGACTCTTTGACCAACAATGCAATTAGATGTAACAAATTTCTGGTACTGGAAGCTTTATTTGGTGACAATAGATGGCAGTTGGGATTCTGTCTCTCCCAATTATTTGACAGTTTCATTGAGGTCACCTTCATGTATGTATATATTTTAGGGAGTTTTGACTGTTTTGGGTTTCCATACTACTCTTCAAATGTCACTTAATTTTAGCTGTCCCCCTATGTATTCCCTGCCACAACTCTACCTTCCTTCTCCCTCCCTACTTGACCCCTTCATTTCTGTCCCCACTTCCATCCATATCTGCATATTTTATTTCCCTTTCCTAAAGAGATGTACCTGTTCCCTCTAGTCCCTTACTCTATACATACCCTTTAAGAGCCTATGGATTTTTAATTTGATTATTATTGACTTATGAGCTGTGTACATAGTATTAAGATCCTGTTTTCTAATTTTCTGAACACTTTGATTTTGATTTTGCATACTTCTCACAGCATGCTTGATGCACAGGCAGTTAGTAGCTCCATCCTCTTTTTGAAAAAATAAAACAGAGACATACAAAGTTATTCTATTCCTTAAGATAAAACTGTAAGACAATAAGCAAACAAGGCTTCCTTGGAAAGGAGCTTTTTGATGTTCCTCACAGCATAAAATCCTTTGAGACATTCATTTAGAGTTTCCAAAAGCAAGTTCACTTTGGACAAGTATTCATTTCACTGGTAGGTAAGTATCCCAAATCAACTGATATAAGAAAAGTTTTTTAATAATATTGCAATTTTATTTCTATAGCTATCCATTCTCTTTTATCTTCTAAGGTAAAGAGGAACATATCCAGCTGTTGTATCGGTACAATGCCTATAAAATAGGAAGCCATTTCTTTTGCATTCAGCAGGGACTCTCACTGTGACTGTACATGAGATTTTAACAGCAGTCATGGTAATCATAGCATTAGTAATTATAGTGATAGGTAGTATTTATTTAAGTCTTTGATTATGCCAGAGAGCTTTGTTTTACATGATATTTTTCTTACAAGTTTTCTTCCAGGCATTTTCCCACATACTCTTCTCTCAGTGTAGATAAAATATTCACATTTAACAAAGGAGAAAGCTGACTCATGGATAGCTTTTCATTTTGTCTTATAATTATTAAGCAATTAATTCAGCAGGGCTACCCAGCAGGCACATTCTATAATCCACACTTTAACTTGACTTCATATGTTTATGTGTGTGTGTATATATATATATATATATATATATATTACATATATAAAGTCAAAGAAGACAAACATTAAAATAAAAATTAATACTCAAGATTCTTGAAGACCTTCAATATTTTTAAACATAAGAAATGAAAGGAAAATTTTGTATTCTAGGAATTTTTTTAGAAAGAGAAGCACTCGTGGGATTAATTCACATCCACACAGCTTGTACTTACGATGGGGATCTGCGAAGTAGAAACAGGAACTATTTCTTGTTTATCAGTTTAGCAATTCTTGGTAAAAGAAGTGTTGAAGAAAGACTGACATGTCACAAGGATAGATTTCAGTTGTTTTGTGTTACCAACAACCATGTTCTGTGCCAAAAGAGAGTCCCTCTCTTCCTCTCTCTGTTGTTACCTCACTCTATTTCCTCTCTTCTGCTTTCACAGCACTTTAGTATTTTAATAATAGCTTGATAAGCTGAATCTATTTGCTCTATACAGTAAGTGCTACAATTTAGCAGATTCCAAAATAGAATATTCTAATTAAGTGAGAAATGGTGGATGACATAAAAATTCTAACTTTCTGAGGGATAGAAGTCCAAACAAATGCATTGAATTATACCAAAATACCAATATTTTCTTTTGTGCATTTAAACATCATGCTAATACAAAACAAAAAATATTAAATAAAAATGTCTCACAAATCCAAAAAATGTCTCTTACTTTCAGAAACTTCTATGATCATTTTTCTTCTGTTCATA
The DNA here is from genome assembly GCF_014885135.2 of Alexandromys fortis. Lineage (NCBI taxonomy): Eukaryota > Metazoa > Chordata > Mammalia > Rodentia > Cricetidae > Alexandromys > Alexandromys fortis. The sequence continues at coordinate 558,568 of NW_026068166.1, forward strand.
CTGAGTTTTTAAAAATGCATTCTGTTTTGCTGCAAGAAAAGCGTGGTTGTCTTTGTTGTTTGTTTAGGCACTAGGGATTGGTCCTGAGCCTTGAACAAGAACTCTACCACTGAGTTACAGCCTCAGACCAATCATGTTCTCTTTACCATGATTATTATACACATTATTGGTTATTTTCTAATATCATCTTGAGTAAATATTAAAATTAGTCTTTTGGTGAAATTTTTAATCTTATAATACACTTACCTTTTTGAATATTTTATTGGGGTAAAAATAATAAGTGCTATTATGGGGTGGGTCACTTGGTGTTTATTGCCAAATTTTTATAATATTATGTTTCCAAAAATAGAATGTAAGGATTTCACTAGTCTTCCCCTATATGAAATTTGGTTAACTATCGTCAAATTATACCTTCTTGATTTAATACATTTATATTACTTGGAAGTTAAGTTTCTTTCTTTTATAAAATGACTTTATTCTGCCACTTCATTTCATTGCCTGTTCATATTTCTCTATTCTTGCACCTATACCTTCCCCCCTCCACACTGTATTAAGCATAAATTTCTTAAGACTTTAATTCTACCTTAATGTATAGATCTCGCCAACATGTGGAAGTGGTAGCCTGATATGCTTCCATATGTACATGACCTGGGTGACTTCTTTCCAATGAAGAAATGGCTGATTGGATTACACTCAACTGTCAAAAACAAACAAAGAAAAACACTTCAGTTTTTTTGGTTTAGAAAGAGTTTTATATCTTGCCTTGTATTCGAATATTAAAGTAGAGGATCTTTAAAGTATTTTAATCCTTCAGAAACTGTGTGGTAACAGTCCTCTTTTTGTTCAGCGTTTTCAGTATGCAGAGTTTGTTAAATGCCAGTAGATGGCACTAATTACATAAACAATTCAACAAGTTAATGAAGGGAGTAGATGCATGTTTTGTGGCAGATAACGGTAGATGTGTGGCGAATGATTTGGCTCTGGATCTTCTTTGGGACTATTCTGCAGATGATACCAGAAACATCCACATGATTTTGTTCTATGTCACATTCTAAGCAATTACAAATGAGTCTTTTTATAATTTATTCTTTCCTATGATTAAAAAACTAAGCTTGTTTTATTACCAACTTATTGGTACTAAATTGAAGCACCTGAACGGAGTGAATGCTTAAGATCCTGCATTTGAAATCTCATCATGGAAAGCATGTTAATTTACATCATGATAGCTGATTGACCCACGTGACAGGTGACTTGAGGAGACATGCTGTGACCTGAAGAATCAGTAACTATTTATGAAATATTTAGAGGTATCTACCTAGGAATATCGCTGGATGAAAAGTGACATTATTTTTTTTTCCTATGCACACCTATAGCAGTTGGCCAAAGACCTCCGCCAATGGCAGGTGAAAGTGGACATGGCGAATGATTTGGCACTGAAACTTCTTCGGGACTATTCTGCAGATGATACCAGAAAAGTCCACATGATAACAGAGAATATCAATGCTTCCTGGGGAAATATTCATAAAAGGTAAGAACTACTTTGTATCTCAAACAATTTGTCAACTGTAATGAAGGAGCGGTTACCCCGCCTGGACAGGACTGCTCTGTTAAACTACAGTTGGGGATAATACGAGATGACAAATGCTAATTCAACTCAAAAGCTTGGCTTTCCTGTCCTGTTTTAATGAGGAGAAGGACTGGCATTTGGTGAAATGAAATTATTTGCCCCCAATAACAAAGACAATGGTGGAGCTAAGCAATTAATCAAAAACCAAACCAGAGAAGAGCAGTGGAAGTGGCTGGGGTCAAGCTCCCTCTGGAGGTCATTTGTTAAGTGAGCTGCTTCCTCCACTTCGGCCCCAGCTTTGAATGCTTCAACCTCCTTCCCATAATACCAACCAATTTTGAACTGAGTGGTTGATCCATTGATGAAATAAGCAACTCTCAATGACTAGATTCGCCAGCTACCAACGAAGACTTGATATGCAAAGAATAACAAAAATTAACTGCTCGTAGAGGTACTACCTCTTCACATTAGGTCCCATCTTCTTATCAATTATTTTAACCCTGTTGGGCTTTTTTTACATTGATGCTTACTCTATTAATAAAACATGAATCTCATAATTAATTATTTTTATTTGTCTCACAAATGAGTCTAAAGACAATGAGGGCTAAAACTGTCCCCTTTCTTTGACACAACCGCTCATGCTAAAGCAGATTATATAATAAGGAGTTGGTAAATAATGATTCTTTTTGCACAAGTTTTACCTTGAGTGTGCGGCTATAGATTAATTATTGTTGGGCTCTTATTTTTAATTGTGCATGCAAACAGAGGCAAAAAAAATTGTACCTGTATAATGAGGAGCAGAATAACAGAGAAAAGTAAATCCCATGAATTACCAGAAAAGTCAGTTAGGCAATTCTAATTTGGAGAAAAATCTTAGCATGGAGGGGAAAAATAAAATAGATTTTAAACTACGAGAAAAAAAGTCTTAAGAGTAATGAGCTATTTATATGCAAACCTGAACTAGGGATGGAAAGTGAAAATTCCTAGGGAGTTTGATTAAGCTCGTGACCATAGAAATAAAGCACTGAATTCCAGAAAGAAGATTCAATCTAAAGTTGAAAAGTTACACTGAAACCCTATCCAAAGGACCCCAGTGAAGAAAGAACACGTTTGAAAAAGGGACCAATACTAGGAGAAAACTTCGGCCTAGTTCCTCTTTTTTCTCAGGACAGGGTCTAGGGTCAGTCTTCTGCAAGTGCCGATGTGGTAACTGTTTTGTTAACCAGGACATAGTAGGTTTAGAAAGAAGTATACAAATAAAACTAACTGGTACTAAAATGTTAACCATTAGATCTCCACAGGAAACACTGAGGCTTGTCAAACAGAGAAGATCTCAAACAGAAGTTTCTTTGGGTAAGGGAGTTAAGATCAAGTAGTAATGTGGTGAATTTATGGGATATAAACTATGAATGGACGAGGAGGAAAGCTTCTTGCTCATGATAGAAAATTAGAGATTTGGGGGTTGATCTATTCTATTTACACTGTGATTTTTCATCGGCCCTTCTTTTCATAATTTCATGATCCATAATGTTGTAGTTGTCTCAGGTCTTTCCTCACATTAGTAAAGTCTTTGGATTCTTTGGGAAAATGGCTTTTGATTCTGGTTTGTAGGCTTCATTCCTTACAAAACTCCACACTTGCGTTGGGCAGTTCTGGTGCTTGCCTTTAATCCCAGCCCTCGGGAGGCAGAAGCAGGAGGATATCTGTGAGTTTAAGGCCAGCGTGGTCTACAAGAGTTAGTTCCAAGATAGGCTCCAAAGCTACAGAGAAATCCTGTCTCTAACTTCCTTCTCCAAAAACAACAACTACAAAACAACAACAACAACAAAAACAAACCCAAAAACCTACCTACTTAGGTCAGGCAGTAGTGGCACATGCCTTTAATCCAGCACTCAGGAGGCAGAGTCAGGTGGATTTCTGTGAGTCTGAAGCCAGCTTGGTCTATAAAATAAGTTTCAGGACTGCATGTTACACAGAGAAACCCTGTCTCAAAAACAAAATAAAAAAACTGCCTACTTAGGGAGGAATAAATTACTTTCCTAATGAGTAAATAACAAATTCAATGTTTTCATCTCTGTTTATATTCTCAGCCCATGCACAATCTACAGTTCACCAAGCTACTTTTGATGAATGTCTCAAGTATCTTCCCTGCTTTTATCTCTAGCTACTTATGATGTGTATCGATCTGTGTGTTTTCAGTCATATGATGATGATGTCCAATCAATATTTTCAACTGAAGACACTCTTCCATTTTTGACCAGTATGTCCTACTGTTTACTTTCTGTTTTAATTTCCCACGGGAACTTAAAATTGAATAGATCCAAAACTGAACTCATCTTTCCCCTCCACCGAGCTTTTTCTCCAAATGGAACTATTTCCCCCTATGATTCCTAACCAACGAGCACTGCACCTCATTCCGCTGTTTGTTTTGGGAATCTAGGAGACACACTCAATCCCTCCCTCTGCAAATATTATTGTTAAGCTTTAGGAAAACTATTTGCTATCTATATATCTTTCAAAGCCAGTCTCCTTTCTCGGTCTCTTCTCCTCTACTACGATGTCTTGTTTAAATTGTGAAAACAACCATAATTGATTCACTTCTAGTCCTCCTCCTTTCTAAGCCCTTCTCCATGTAGACTCTGGGGTGTTTGTTATTCACTCATTGAATTCCTGTAGTTCACTTGCCTCCCTATTTTAATGACATTTCTAATTTATTCATTGCTTTTTTTTTTCCATTCTGAAAATGCAATACAAATTCTTGTGCATGCTAGGCATATACTCTTCCCATAAGCTACATACCCAGCCCATATTTGTTGATTTTAAAGCACAGTCTATGCTTTAAACACAGTCTGTGTTGTAAGATTTGGCCTTGTCTTAAAATTCTACCCTAATTGATTGCTCTACTTGGCTCCTTCTCCACCTGGCCTCACACAATTGATGGTGACCTATTTTCACTTCCTTTTAGCTATGCTTTCTCTGTTACCTGCTGACTGGTACACTTTCTTCAGTCTTTGTGTGTTTATGTTCTGCTCATTATCAAGGTCTTAGTTTCCATGCTAATTGCTTCAGGAAGTCTTCTATGTCAATCATAAAACCCCACGCTATTTTAGTGTTTATCTCCTGACACTAGGTTTCAGTGTTTGCGGGGTTTGGCTTTTTCTGAGAATGTTGACTCCTTATTGAATGCACATCAGCAGCTGTCCACCATCACCTCACCAAGCACTTAGCTCAGCACACAATGACTACGCCTGAAACCTGTTCTGATTACATAGGTAAATTAAAAAAAAAAAAAAAAAAACCACTGGTGAGCCCACCAGGTTCTAAATGAGAATGCCAAGTCCAAGGTCACACAGATGGCCCTCATTAAATTTATTGGCTCTCCAAACAAAACAAAAATAAATGAAGATGGAAAGGGGGAACTGCGGGGAAGAGAGATGGTTGACAGAGGCAGGAGGTAGATAAGAGGTGTCAGGAAGTCAGAGTAATCAGAACACATCATATAAAGTGTGAAAATATAAACAAATTAAGTAAAAAAATCAACTGTTCCCTTATGACAGTAAATCAACAATGAAATAAACCACATCTATTGAATTTGCTTTTCGGTTCCAAACTGCAATACATTTATCAGAAGTTTATCAAAGAGAGGTCAATTGATCTCTTATAGTGAGGTGGTCAGAAGTAGGCAGGTACTGAAATAGATTCAGTGGTTCAGCACTATCAGCTTCCTAGCATCTCCTCAGAAATGCATACTCCGGCAGGAAGAATGGGCATGAGAGGACATAGTGCTTAAGAAAGAATAATTCTTCAAAAACTTAATGGCTAACACTGTGCTATGGAATCATGCCCTATGGCTGAGAAGTTGGAGTTTGACCAGTCAATAGAGAATATCTGCCACAATGAGGATGGAAAGATAAACCAGTGAGTTTCACTAAACAACATTAAGTTTCTTGAAGAATTACCACGCAAGTGGTGGACTGGTAGGGGGTTATAGTGATATGGGGCCAATTGAGCATGATGATTTCTCTGATCTTTATGACAGATTCTGTGATTCTCCGTTGACTCCTAATCCTTCATATAGAAACCTACACTGTTAATTCACTAAAGTGGGATTTTTCCAGCTTCTTTATGTTGGCATTTAATGCTATGAACTTTCCTCTTAACACAGGTTTCACCATGTCCCATAAATTTGGGTATGTTGTGTGGTCATTTTCATTGAATTTTAGGAAGTCTTTAATTTCTCCCTTTACTTCTTCCTTGACTTATTGATAACTCCAGTGAGCATTGTTTAATTTCCATGTGTTTGTGGGCTTTCTGTATTTAGTGTTGCTGTTGAATTCTCATTTAAAGCCATGGTGATCCAATAAGATATACGGGATTATTCCAATTTTTTGTGTCTTTTGAGGTTTGCTTTGTTACCTAGTATGTGGTCAATTTTTGAGAAGGTTCCATGAGGTACTAAGTAGAGGGAATACTCTTTTATGTTTGGATGGAATGTTCTATAGATGTCTGTTAAGTCTACTTGAGTCATAGTGTCTGTTATTTCCCTTATTTCTCTGTTCAATTTTTTGTCTGACTGACCTGTCCAGTGGTAAGAGTGTAAGAGTGGAGTGTTGAAGTCTCCCACTATAAGTGTGTGGGGTTCAATGTATGATTTAAGCTTCAGAAATGTTTCTTTTATATATTAGGGTGCCCTTGTATTTGTGGTATAAATGTTCAGTATTGAGATTTCCTCTTGATGGATTTTTCCTGTGACTAATATGAAATGCCCTTCTTTTTCTCTTTTGATTGATTTTCATTTGAAGTATATTTTGTTAGATATTAGGACAGCTACACCAGCTTGTTTCTTAGGTCCATTTGATTGGAATTTTTTTCCCAACCCTTTACTCTGTCTTTGAGATTGAAGTGTGTTTCTTGTATTCAGCAAATGGATGAATTCTGTTATCGTGTCCAATCTGTTAACCCAAAGGAGATCAAGGGGATACAAATCAGAAAAGAAGTCAAACTCTCACTATTTGCTGATGATATGATAGTTTACATAAGTGACCTGGATCAAAGAATGGATAAGGAAAATGTGTTACATTTACACAATGGAGTACTACACAGCAGGGAAAAATGATGATAATTTGAAATTTGCAGGAAAAATGGATGGAGCTAGAAAACATCATATTGAGTGAGGTAACCCAAACACAGAAAGACAATTATTACATGTACTCACTCATAAGTGGTTTTTAGACATAAACCAGCCTACAATCCCAGAGAACCTAGACAACAATGAGGACCTTAAGAGACATACATGGATCTAATCTACATGGGAAGTAGAAAATGACAAGATCTCCTGAGTAAATTAAGAGCATGGGAACCATTGGGGATGGTTGAAAGGTAGGGAAGAGGAGGGGATGGGAGCAGAAAAACGTATAGCTCAATAAAATCAATAAAAAAGAAACCTACACTATATATTTGCTGTGTATCATTTGTACACAATAAACTCTAGAACCTTTTTTTAAAATAATTTCCATTATTTTGTAATGTTATAGACCTTATCAAAGTAAATAAAAACAAGAATACTCTTCATATGATCTTTTGCATTTTGGTCTTGTCTAATAGCTTACCCAGTTGAACACAAAAATGAAGTAAATTATCATCTTCTATGTCTGGATTGCTCCATAAGATAGCTACCAGGCATAGATGTCTATTCACATTTGATTGTTACTAAAAATAACATGAGGTTCAGTTGGTTCTACCAGCCATCTTTTAAATGGTTAAAAACCCTTCTTTGTAATGGCTTCCCAACTGGGGAGTATAAAGAGCAATATTTTGTGTCACTACAGAAAGTTCTATTTACAGTCCTACCACAAAACAGCTTTGCTTATATTACCTAAGCAGTTTCAAGTGCTTTCCTAATAATTATGTACTTTCTTTCTTAAAAAAGAACAACTGCCACATTTGATCAGTAAATGTTTACTTTACAATACGTTTTGTAACAACTGCCTCTCCTCGTCTCTATTTCTTATTTCATGCATTTTACTCATTTTCTACTGTTAGAGTTTTAAAGCCTAAAAAGTTGTTACTATGGAAGGATGACACTTCAGCTTTTGTTTATCATGTAACCTTATGTTAAACAAGCAAGAATGACAATATTGATATTTGGATTGTGGAGAAAAAAATGTTACATATTTGAAGAACTTGCTACGGAAAGCATTGTGACATTGTGATTGCATAATTTCTCACAATTTAGATTAGAAACTACTAAGAAACCCTGATATTGCATGCACTGAAACTGCCAATCACACAGATAAATGCTATGCAATATTGCTATGCATTTGGAAGCCGATTTAAAGCAATAAATCTTCAATTCAGTTTTAAATTGTTAACTGATAAGAAAGGGTATATGTTACTTGGAAGAGCTTTATTTTAATAATATACCTTGACAGCTGTGAGTTTCAAGAAAGGAACAAACACAAGAGTAAACGTGTGTTTAGTGTAGAACCGCAAGTTAGTACACGGATTGTCTATGCTCATATAACATATAGAATTCTTCATAACATAAGTCAGAAACGTGAGTCCCTATAACTTCAATTCTTTCTCTCCAACCTCTAAAGATAGATATGAATTTTTAAATAATATAATATTATATGTGATATTTACAACTAATTGTGAAAGGCCTGAGTACTGCCATCTGGCTGATGACTTTATGAGATTTCATTTCCTTAATACTATTACAGGAATCATCCTTAAAGCATAAATCAGCATTAAGCCTAAATGGATATATATATATATATACATATATATATATGTTATCAACATACAGATTAGTTTTTTGATAAATGTTTTATAGTATTGTTATGTAGGCTGAGTTCTTGGTACTTGGTAATAGCTGTGAAAATTCCTAACCTTGTAAGGCTTATTTTCTTGGAAGGAGATAATAGGAAATAGATATTAATAAGTTGTTTTTTGTTTTATTTTGTGTGTGTGTACATGTGTGTGTATGAGTGATATGAAAACATAAATAGGAAAAGGAGTTAAGATTATATGTATGTGTGTGCATCAGAAAATTATCTTTACCATTGAAATGTGGTAGTCAATACCAGGGTGGTAATAATTATTGTATATCTCAAAATACCTATAAGATAGGAAAATAGAAAAATCAGATTAAATAAGGAATTTCACTACTCTGCTCAAAACTGTTCAATAACACTCTTCTCAATCAAAATAGAAGTTGAAATACTTAGCCAAAAAGGTCGTGATTGTCTCCTGAATGCATGTAGTGGTAAGGCAAGCAGGCCTGCTTTTCGTCCCACCTGGCTCCCGCATGGTTAGCTTTATACCCAAAATATCAACACACAAATTGTATTCTTTTAAACACTGCCTGGCCCATTAGTTCTAGCCTCTTATTGGCTAATTCTCACATCTTGATTAACCCATTTCTAATAATCTGTGTAGCACCACAAAGTGTTGGCTTACCGGGAAAGATCTTAACCTGAGTCTGTCTCGGAAAGGAAAGGCATGGCGTCTCTTCACTTCCCTTCTTCCCAGCATTCTGTTCTGTTTACTCTGCCTACCTAATTTTCTGTCCTATCAAAGGGCCAAGGCAGTTTCTTTATTAACCAATGAAAGTAACACATAGACAGATGACCCTCCTCCATCATGTTCACTTGATCCTTTCCTATTGCACTGATCTCCTTTGGCTGACAAATACTACTCATGCTTCAACCCCATAGGATTTCTTGCTAATATGACCCTTCTGGACTGCTTTACTTAAAATTAAAACATGATTCACATCCTCAGAACCATTAAATCTCACTACAAAATCATCCTTTCCATAAGACATATGACCATCATAATTAATTTTTTAAATTTTGTTTTCTTTTCATCACCATATTGCAAATTTACATATTTATGAGGCACAGTGTGATTTTGGATTTGTATTTACATTGGGTAATGATCAACTTAGGTTAATTAACATATCTTTAACCTTTAAACTTTTATTGCTTCTTTGTGATAAGTATATCCACCCATGTCATTTCATTATGATAGAGTAAAAATGAATACTGAAAATGTTTGGAGACTGTTTTTTAAGGGAGAGTGGTAAACGTGAGTGTGGAAAAAGCAGCTAGATTACATTTTAGTTTTAGTACAGAAACAGCAAGATTTAACAGTGGATTATATTTGGGTAGAAGGTAGAGTCAATAAATATTCCATACATTTTAGCCTCTCCAAATAGAAGATGAAGGTCTCCTTACTGTGTCGGTAAGGAAGTACCCAATAGCAACATGAATTAAGAAGATGTAGACATGTTTTGTTGAAATACCTATGACCCATCCTGTCAGGCAGGACTGTCCACTAAATAAGAAACTATACAAAATCTTGAGGTTAGAGGAATCTGAAGAATGGCTCATAACTGTTCCTTAGAATGCAAATTGAGACTTCTAACCATAACAGTATAGATTCTTTTGATTTTACTTTATACTACCATAAATGTTGAGTTTTTTTTTTTTTTTGGAGGTGGTGTTGTTGTCATTCCTATTGTGTTTTCTTGTTGTTATTATTCTGGTGATTGATCTCAAAGACTTGCATGTTCTATACAATCTAGCAGCTCTCTTAATTCTATTTCATCTTTACCTGCATATTGTTAATTTCTTTTTATTGTTTTCAACTAACATTAAGAAACCTCAGTATTTATATTCATCATACCTTTCTCCTTATGTCCAGAATTATATTTTATTCACGTACCATCATTTCTACCCACATATCCTTTGGCCTTCTGAATGTTTAATGAAAAACAGATTCTGTACAGATAAAACACATTTTCCCCTGTGTTTCCATTGTGTTTACTTACCTCACTTGTCTCTGAAGCTCTATATCTAAGAATTATATTCTACCGTTCTTCACTCTTTCCTAATTTACTAAAATACGTATAAAATTGGCTTTCGAAATTTATAAATTTTTAAAATTGCTGTAGGAATTAATCCCTGCATTCATCCCCATTTTCACCTCATCTAAAAAGCCTCTTTTAAATTATGATTCTGGATTCTGGATTCCTTTTGCTACCAGCATTACTTTTTTACCCCTTTCAAACCTGACAAATGATATTTAAATAGGTGATATATTTTAAAAAGCACATGTACTTTTGCAAAAAGTAAACATTCAGTAAGTATGTATAATCTCTACTTACTTTCAAAGAATAAAAGCATAGAATTTTGTAAATTTTCAGTTACCTGTGTATTTAAAGGGGTATGGACATGGGAAATTTAGAAAAGAATCTTCAATTCTCTAATCACAAATGTCATGATTTTAAAAATAATTATAATTAACTTTTTGAAAATTCTTTGGGACTGTTTTTATGATTATCAGCAGGCTGTTAGAATCATGTTATGGTTGTATCTTGTGCTTTCTAGTGATATGTTCAATAAATGTGGATGGAATGAAATGTGGATGAATGTTGGATATTAAGTGGCTTTGGAGTGTTTCCAAATTTCTAAAAACAATTTCTAATAACACTTTCTTCCCTTTGAAACTATTTAAAAAATGTGACATGATGCTAACAAGACATGTGTTTAAAATACAGTCACTTATTTTGTTGGAGGATGCCCATAATATATTTGTAATATATTTTAATCACAAATATTAAAACTTCAAATGAAATGACTCTAAAAGTCACTAGTTCAACATTTTCAATTTAGAGTAGTCTATTTTTAAAATCTCTCATACAAAATACAATTTTGCAAAATTAGTAATGAAACTTTATTCAAAGTGAAATAATAGAAATATCAGATTAGAAATGTAAGAAAGCATTGAGCTATATGAGTGAAAGATATTCAAGGGCCCCAATTATTGTTTGTGGTTTCTTTTATGGGTTTCAAGGAAAGGGAGAGTTTGGTTCCTAATTTGATTGGCAGACTAATTACACAATCACTTCCCTAATGCACATGTCCCTTCCCACAAGTATATGATCTAAGTCATATACATGACCAATTATACATAGGCGTAAAATGGTAAAAAAAGAGATTCTATCTTGGTTGGGCGGTGGTGGCGCACACCTTTAATCCCAGCACTCGGGAGGCAGAGGAAGGTGGATCTCTGTTCTCTGTGAGTTCAAGACCAGCCTGGTCTAAAAGAGCTAGTTCCAGGACAGGAACCAAAAGCTATGGAGAAACCCTGCCTCGAATATCCAAAAAAAAAAAAAAAAAAAAGAGAGAGAGAGAGAGAGAGAGAGAGAGAGAGAGAGAGAGAGATTCTATCTTAAAGCTCACATTGAAAACACAGATAACTGTGCATGCACCCAAAACAAGTTGAGGGCAAATCTACCTTTGTGATCTTATACCTGAACATAAGGAGAGAATTATTGAATATATTCTGTCTTTTGTTTATCAACAGTAAAAGAAAGCCTGTTTTTCAGAGAATGGAGTATATGTTAACCTTTGAAATTTTTCTTAGACTATGAACAGGTTGCTAAATGTAAATTGTCTAATGTTTGGAGATGGGTATTGAGTAACGTGAATCAAGTAGAATCCCAAGTTACTATTCTATTCCCTGTTTGCTTGCCTCAGCTATTTTATCAGTCGGCCTGGATCTCACAGATATACTCCCATTGTAAAAGCTCTCTTTCTGAAATGGCTGAAGCAGAGTACAGTACTGGATTGTCATAATTTCTGCCCAGCTGTATGAAATTCAGTATCATAAATAATAAGAACTTATCTTTCCTGAGAGATTTGACATAATGTCAAAGAATTTATTTGAAATGCAAAAGCTACCAATGCACACCAGGTCTCTCATTCTGACTAAAACTCAACAACATTTTTTTCTGTTTACTCACTTGTTAAAGAAACAGGTCTCACAGAATAGTCCAGCTCAATTTGCTCTTGAACTCAAGCAATCCTCCTGCCTCATGTGCTACCACAGTTGGCTTCAAACCAACTCTCTTGTGTGGGAAGTCACAGGGTACTGCTTCTCCCCACTCTTGCATCTAGCCTTAGGGCATTGATATCATTGGTTCTGACTATATTTAATTCACAAAGATTAAAACTACAGATCATTCTGAAGTAACAATTTCAACAGTCTCTATTTAGAGTAGCCTATTTTTACTCTCCTTTCTTTAAAATTCACTTTAGAGTCTACTTTAATCAGTAAAAGGTTGTAGGTGTATAAAGTTCAGTTTATTAGTAACTCCTTTAGATATACTTCTTAAGACACTATGAGAAAAATTATTTTGGTCCTTTTGGGGGGGGTTATATAGATAGTTTACAAGCCACTTCCATTATTATACTTCTGAGGCCTAGAGTTCCCAAGTAATTATGAATTATGAAAATTCTTACCATCATTTAGAAGGAAAGCTCTGGTCCAGGGAGTGTCGTGATCTGTGTGGATATAAATGTTTGTAGTAGTGGCTGCCTTCTTCATTCTGTTTCATCATATCTAAAGAAATTAGAATGTTTCTAAGTAGCAGGGATAGCATGCAAAGGAAGACCATTAAAACCATGTAGTATGTGGTTTGCTGTTGTGGAAAAATTACATGATAATGCTGCCAAATAGCCAATTACATTCTAACCTAGTCCTGCACTCCTGAGTTGTGCTTCAAAAGCACATCAAATAAATCCCTCATATAAAACTTGCTGTTCTGGTGTCTCATATTAAACAAAAGCTGACTATGGACATGCATGCCTTTAATTGTAGATGGAAATTTCTGTCCTGCCTAGTCCCACAGCCATTCATTCCCAAAGAAATACATGGAGACTTATATTACTTATAAATAGTTTAGCCTATTAGCTCAGGCTTATTATTAACTAGCTCATACAACTTAAATTAACTACATTTATCCATGTGACCTGGTACCCCTTTTCAATACAGCCTTCTCATCTTACTTCTTCTGCATCTGGCTGGTGAGTACATCTCTCTGCCTTTCCTCTTAGAATTCTCAGAGTCTGGCCACCCTGTCTATACTTCCTGCCTTGCTACTGGCCAATCAGCATTTTATTAAACTAATATGAGTGACAAATCTTTAGAGTGTACAAGAGCATTATCCCGCAACATTTAATTCCAACACTCAGAAATCAGAGACAGAAACATATCTGTGAAGTTAAGGGTAGCCTGGTTTACATAGTGAAATCTAGGCCAGTCAGAGCTACATAGTGAAACATTCTCTAAAGAAGCAAATTAAACAACAGAAAAAAAAATGGAAGATCCTCTTACTTGCTTTAATTAAAGCATCAATGATAGTAAAAACATCCATTACATTATTTTAAAATTATGTTTATGTTTTCCATTTTTCTTGTCTCTGCATCTTGCACATATTTTACATGTATTCAGTAAGATGTTTCAATTGATAGACTTAATTCTGAGACAGTTGAGTTATTTTGGTTAATAAATATAATCATCACTTTTCTTAATTTTAATCTCTATAATTATCAATTTTGCATTTTAAGAATATTTATGGCTTTATTAATTTTATCAAAGACTTTTTATGTAAGGTAAATATATAGTTTATATTAAAAGTATATAGGACACAAATGTATTAATGAGATTCATAAAATGCATTCTTTCTCCCTTAATGCAAATAACCATGTACATTTATACATACACACACACATATAGGCCAGTCAAGCAGTTCAGAATGATGCTCAGTAATAGATTTTTGGTAGCCCCATCTAGCAGGAGAGAAACTGGGTCTCAGATTATTTGTCATTTGTAGCACATTTTCAGATTCTTGATCCCAGTAGAATCTCAAATCCTTACCACTGCTAGCTATTTCTCAACCCAAAGCACAGCAAACCCATGTCTACAGTCATACATACCACTACCTAATTCTATGACACTTCTAAAACACGGTGCCACAGTGCCACTTAATATTGTATGTAGTTGCACCTTTTTAGGTTTTCTATATTTTTTAAATTTCTCACGAGTCTTTCTGAGAATTTTCTGTGATTGTGTTATAACTTCTGCATCTGAAATAGCATGATACATGTAATAGAAGGTTACACACACACACACACACACGCAAATCATATTTCACATTTACAACAGATCTTTATGAATAGATCATTGCCTATTTTCCTTACTTCGGATTTATTAACATGCTAAACAGTTCAACGTTTTCTATCTTAAAAATCACTAGCATATTTTATGAGGGTGGAAATGTATCAATATTATCTTTTCAAAAAGAAAATGGAGGCTATGATTCCTTGAGATACATGCTGACTGGCTAATGAGGCAGAAAAGAAAGGATAATACTCCACTGTCTCAAGCCAGTGTTTCAGGCTCCAGCCATGTCATCATTATTCACCCCAAAAAATGCAAACTATTTAAATTAACTGGGAAATCAATTCCACATTCAAAGCAGTAATTGTTGTAGCTCAAATATCCTCTAATATTCAAAATCACACTTAACTTCACCAAATCCCCAATTATAATGTTTGCTGAATTGTTCTGTATCTAGTAATTTATAGAGAATTTAAAGCAACTAGGATGGAGCATATGCAAGCATCTTTTGAGGTTATATCTTATATTGTTTAGGTATAGGGGCACTAATACAATTCTTTGAGCTGAAATTTTCTTCCATATTGTAAACACTTTAGCACTTCTTAGTTGTCGAAAACAAGCTTTGTTAAAACTCGAACATTACAGGTTAGGAGTGTGAAGACTAGAATTATTAGGCAAAAAGAAGAGAGGTATAGAAGAAATAAGAGACGGAAACACAGAACAGCATCGGGAGGGACAGTCAGTGAATCCTGAATCCAC
Source organism: Alexandromys fortis (assembly GCF_014885135.2). Taxonomy (NCBI): domain Eukaryota; kingdom Metazoa; phylum Chordata; class Mammalia; order Rodentia; family Cricetidae; genus Alexandromys; species Alexandromys fortis. The sequence goes on from NW_026068166.1 coordinate 573,866, forward strand.
CTCCTCTATTTTCCACATTCTTACATACTTCACTGCAAAAGAGAAAGGGGGAGGGGGCAGCAGACTTCATTAACCTGAGGCAAGGAATAGACTTGAAATCTCCGACCTTTGGTCCTGGTGGAACGGATTCACCTCTACACCCAAAATACAAATTAACCATGCCCTAGGTCAGAACCTCTCATCTGTAGTCACGCCTGTTGTCAGCAACCTCGAGAGAGCAAAATAAGCTCAAACTCTCTGACCTCCAGTCAAGGTGGAACAGTCTCACAGCTCTGGGGGCGGGGGGCATGGGGCATATACCTAGTGAAATTGGGTTAGTCATTGAAGTTCAATTTTATCATGCCTTCTCTGAAAGATTTTTTAAAGAATCTCTCATAGAGATGGCCAGACACAGCTTCTCCCAGGAGGTGACACATTTAGCTAGTTCCATGTTTATGATGGTAATATTTTTTACATTGTTGTAGTTAGGTGTGATTTATTAATATATTAGCTACTTTTCTCATTTATGTGGCAAGAAACCTAACAGGAAGCGAATTAATGAAAGGATGTCGTATTTTGACCTAAAGTTCAAGAGGATATAATTAATTATGGTGGCAACAGCATCGTCATAGGCTGATGGCTGATCGTATTTCATCTGCAGTCATGAAACAGAGATTGAAGAGGAAGTAACGCCAGGCTCTAAGACCTCAAGACCTTTCAGCAAGTTCATAGCTCTTAAAGATTCCACAACCTCCCCAATTAGTAATCCCAGATAAAGACAAATGTGAAGCTACATAATAGAATAAGGGACATTTTCTGCTCACCTACAGTATTCTACCCCTGGCCCTCACAGTCTCATGTCCAACTCATGATATATAATGCCTTTGTTCCAGCTTCAAACGGCCTTACACTGTACAAAATGCCAAACTCTTCAGGAACTCAAGGCAATAGTTTAGCTATGGTCTTCTGTAAAATAATTTTTAAAAAAAACAAGTTTATATACCAATAACATTAATGCAGAGAGTAAAGACTTCCAAAATAAACTGTAGCGTGAATTCTAATTGCAGTGGTCATAATAAAGAAAACCTGGAGAAAGATATTAGGGCGTGAACGCTGGAGAATAAGAGTAATGTGGTTAGCTACTAGAGAGTCCTTTTACCTCTTCAGTGCTCAGATTGAAGGGGTAACCCTGTCCTCAGACTTTGTCCTCTGACTGCAGGAGCCGTCCTCAGATTGAAGGGGCAATCCTCTGCCTGCAACTGGCTCCACCAAACCTTTAAATTTGCATTCACTCAAGTTTTCATGACATGGGCAGAATTCAGCCAGATTATTGTCCAAAATATAAACCCGAATGACTGCTAGTCCAGTTATTGGCATGATGCTTGTTTCTCTGTGAAACTGCATAAGCCAATAGTTTGCATTCTGCATTTCTCTCGAACTTTCTTTCTTACAAATTCCTACAGTGTGGCTCCTGGAGCTCTGTTTATGGCATGTGAATATTTTTCTGGCCCAAAGTTCCAAACACATTTTCCCCAAATTAGTTCCAAAGGTTTAAGAACCTGTGATAAATCATTAGATTTATCACAGCAATCTTCCCTTGTTAATGCCAATTTCTTGTGTTGGATAGTTTTTTCTTTCCTAAAACAAGATACCAGACAAGAAACAAACTAAGGAAGAAAATATTTACTTTGGTTTATAGTTTGAGAGAATACAACCAATCGCTCGTAACAAAAACAAGTGGCTCTGGTCACAAAGTATCCACAATCAGAAAGCAAAGAGTAAACAAGAAGTAAGACTGAATCAAAGAAGGAAGCTTCAAGGCCTACTCCCAGGAACCCATGTCCTTCAATATACTTCCAGCTCTTATAGGTCCTGCAACCTTTCCAAAAATCACCACCAGCTAGAAACCTCTTCAAGCACGGAACCTGCGCCATCATTTCACATTCCAACCGCAATTAATATACAGCATGAGATTGCTGTCTAAGTTTTCTATTAAAATAGAAATCGTTAAATGGAATTGTTCTTTTTGGCTGGATATTAACTAGCACTAATAGAGAATGTGTTCCCACACATATCTTAGGCTTCAAAGGCTTTCTGCATTTTTATTACTATTTAATGAATAGAGTCTTGATCTCAGCTTTGTCTTCTCCAATATTTTGTCACTGGCTTAGATAAAGATGTAGATAACATTCTTATCCAATTTGCCAGTGACAGAGAGCGGAAAGAAATAGAAAAAAAAAAAAAAACAGTAGACAAGAATATCAGGAGCCAAAAAAAATTGTAATCAAATTGAATTAATAGTCAGAATAGTGAAGGATAAAATATAAATGCAGGACACTAAATTTGAATTCAGAAGTAAATGAACCCAAACTAACTCAGACTCCACTGCCTGGAAAAGACTATGAACGGGAGAGTTCTGTTCAGAGGTGTGTCAGGAAGTTTGTTTTTGTTTTTTTTTCTCATGAGATGCCTATATAAGAATGTAAAAGAGGCAAGACTGAAGAGAGGGAGAACCAGTTTGGGGTCCACCTCGCTCTCAGCAGATTGTCAGGGAACTGTTTAAAGGGTCTTTTAGAAACACTCTACATCAGTAACAAGCGCTGCTGGAACCACCTGTACGACACAAAAACTGTTATAAAATGAAAACTGTCACCTCGAACGAAATGAGAGTTCCGTGACGGAGGCTGCTGTGACCTGTTTGCAGTTAATATTGCCATGCACTAAGATATGCAAAGAGCATCGGCACTTCCTCCGCTCCAGTGTCACATGAAGTGTGGCCGTTGCACAAGTAGAATTGGCATCAGCTATGAAATAAGTAGAAATGTAAATTCATGGGTCTTATCTCATCTCATTAAATCAGATTCCTGGGAATGGAACCTGAAAGTCTTTTAACAAGTGCTCTGCTCTCCAAAACATTTCCAATGAGATTAAAGTTTGAGAACAACTATACTATGGCAAACAAACCAGTCAGAAAGTGAAGACACCAAAAGCTTTCCTGACAGTAATATTTTTCCTGTTTATACGTCACTTTGGCCTCCCCCTTTACCCTATAAATATTCACACGTGACTGTGCACACAGACATACATGTGCACGCTTGCTTGCGCACCAACACACACAAACACACGTCCTGTAGTATGTACAACTGTAGGAAAGTAAAAACAAAGAATGATTAGGTTTGGAAAATTCAAGTATACAATATATTCCCATGAAACTATATTTTGAATTATTAGAGAAATTGAAAGACTGTAGAAATATTCAATAATATATAGGATAGTGCTTTGAAAAATCACAAGATAAAATTGTTTCAAGTATCAGCTGGCCACAGACTTTATTCACTTAATATGCTCTTTATCTACAAAAGATTTATTTCATTGAGACTATGCCAGGATTATCTTCATGAAATCTTAATAAATAGGAACTAAAACAATGGTTCTTCAATAGAAAAAAGAATAATTAAATGTCAAAAATTACATCTGGTAGAATTAATCAGACTAAGTATTGTGGTATCTGCATTACTGATCAACAAAGCATCTATGTTTGTGAATGTGTAGAGAAAAATAATACAACGCATCTTTCTTCTAAAATTTGGTTATGGTAATCTGATGTGATATTTTAGCATATGTCCCAACACTATACGTGAGGGATGTATTGAATGAGCATTGGTAAGGTAGATAGTAGAACGTCTACACGGAAACCCTATATGAGAATCACTTTACTGAATGTTACCTAAATAATACTCAATGCCATGAGCTCAACTCTTCACTTCATCATAGCCACATGTGGCTGCCATATTAACTAAAAGAATAGGTTAGGTTTTGTTTCTGAGTAACTTTACTAAGACATCCTTTCTATTAATAGCTTCCAGACAATTATGGCCACTTTACAGTCTGTTAAAGGTTTATGAACTTTTTCTGAGAAGAAACATAGGTTACAAAAACACAAAGAGACCTAGCATCTACAGCAAGGCATATTTGAATTACAGTGGATCTTTCTTTATTGAGACTTTATACAGGAGAATAGAGAGAAAAGTATTTAGAACATGTAGATGAAACTGGAGATACTTTTGCTAAGATATGCTACACTTTGCCACAGTCTTTATCTTAGTAGATTGTGATAAATAATATAGCAATAGACAGTGGAGTTTTATAATTGCTAGTATCTGCTAATAAGGTTTTTTTCCCCTGAAACAAACTCCATTAACCCTCCTTGATACTCTATTCTCATCCAACATTTTAATAGCATGAAACTAATTCATAGTTATGTGTTTTTTCACTGCATTAAACATGTAATTCACACCCTGCTAATGATAACTTTTAGCATAATTATTAGGTTGCTCCTGGTGACACAAAAACTTATCCTGGCAGGTAGGCAATTTTAGAGGTTCAGCCAAATAGTTGATATGTGTGATTAAGCCTCAATATGCTTTTCATGTAGAGTGATCTTGGCCAACCAATCTTACTTGGCATTCATTCCTGACAGAGAGACCTGGTCTACTTTGAGGAGAGGCCAAAGTTCTTCAATGAGGCAGTTGTAAGATCTAGCAGAATTTTTTAGTCTCCTTGGCGAGCCATTCATACAACACTTACTTTTCACTATGATCCATTTATTAGTGGATAGATCAGGACTTTTCTTTGTTGTCAAAGAAACCTACTTGTCAAATGCCTAGCTGGTAGAAAGGTATCTTTACAATTTACTAGTTGGCATTTCAAGCGAACATAACGTTTTAAATGTCTTAACACAAAATCTGTGTTAATACAAACAATATAAACGCATTTGCAAATTCGAAAAGAATCTTGAGTTAGTAAGCTTTTCAATGCTTTGTCAAATTTCTTGAGACAAGCTACTTAAAAGGATGAAAAAATGATCTTGGCTCACTTGACCCCATTATTTTTTGACCAATGTGGACACCAAATACTATGGCAAAGTAGAGCATGGTAGGTCAAAGTTGTTTACCTTCTAAGTATCCAGATGTAGTTATGTGGGACAAAATTTATACTTCAGTATAACATCCCTATCTTTCTCCAACTGTCTCCTACATCCTAATGTTGCCTTCACCAACCAATAGACCATTATGGTTTGAATTCAGCAGTAACATTAGACATTTATTGGATTCAAATCCTTAAAACCAGGCCTCAGCAGCCCCATCTCTGAACTCTGCTGAATCTAAAAGCAAACCATCAACACATAAGCCTTTCAGGGAAAATTCAGATCTAAATAATCACAGAATTTCAGGCACAGAATGCATCTATCCCAGGCTCCAAATGTCATTCTCAGGTTTTAACAAAGAACTTTTTCTGTTTGCTATTGATTTTCTTTTCTCCTTTGTTCTTTAAGTTTACCTGGCCACATAATTTTAACATGTTGGTTTCTGTAATTCTCTGAGAATATTCTCAAGAATGGTGATTTATTACTTTTTACCATTTCAAATAGTTCTGCAAGCTCATTTCTACCTTGACCAGTATATTAATATGACAAAATTTGAAAGATATCTAAGCAAGTAACAGCCAATATTTCTGGCAAAGCAAGCTTTATTCCAATTTCTTTGTATTTATACCAAAGTTTTGACAAAATTTGATTTTGTAAATATGTTGCCTGGATGAGATTTATAATTTTTACCTTGAAAGAATCAAGAATCAATGAGACTCAAACTGTGGAAGATTTATATGTATGTTCAAAGAAAGCCTGTAACATGTTATATTCATTTGGAATGAACTAATGAAGTTACTTCACAGTGAATTATTTATTTAAAGTGAAAAAACTAATATTGTCACATATATGCAACCTCTAATTCATTGGCTTAGATAAAATATTTTTTGCCAGTTACTGAAATAGGCATTGGGAAATTTAAACACACTACATAGATACAAGTTTCTATCCTACCCGATCCAGCAAACTTTCAGTTCCAAAGAATTTCTTATGAAAAAACAATCTTTTAAGATTAGAAATTCACACCCTCAAAGTAAGCGATCAGTAGTGTGTGGATTAGTCACCTGGGTCTGGCAGCAGGTCCTAGCCTTGCCTTCTGCATTTCCCAGCCCTCAACAAAAGCTAGCACCCAAGTGCCACATCCTGGCTGCCCATCACCCACCTCTCTGCTATGACAGGCTTGTGTCTCTCACCAAGACAACTACTTGAAGAATTCCCAGACTAGAGGGTCCATCTTAGCACTTCCTTGAATGGCTTCCCTGCCAAAGGGTGTCTTAGACTCCAGTGTATCCTCACAAGACTCTGGTAGTCATTGCTCATAGTATTTAACCTTGTAAAATCTTTTCATACTGCATTGAAGCCTGCATGATTACAAACAGAAATTGAGATAGCTAGACTGCAAATAACCTTAACCTTAACTGAGATCCTCTTGCATAACTGCATATCTGCTGTCCCCGAGATCACCTCTTTCTGATCCTGGCTATATAGAGATAAGGTAATGGGCAACATTTATTCAGAAAATGAAATAAAAAACCATTTGTGTCAATAAAACGGTCATTTTTGTCAACATTTCCAATTAACTGATTTACTATTTCACTTCTAACAAAATATAAAAAGTGTGACGATATAAAAGAAATTTGATTCTCCAATTCTAAGTCGTCATACAGATGAAAAGATAATGACAATGAGAGCTTTGTTCTCATAATATTCTTGGCCTCACTGTTTTTGTTTCCCATGTGTTTTCAGGTCTTGAAATTTCAGCATACACTTCATGTGTGTGTACATGTGTGCAAATGTGTGGTGTGTGCATGTGTGTACATCTGTTCATGTATATATGTGTGTGTTCATGTACGTATGCATGCCCACGTGAGTTGGTACATGTGTGCATCAGTGGACACACGTCTTCCCCACTCCTCACTTCAGATTGTGTCTTGAGTGTGTATTTACAATGTAACTCTTTTCATATTTTCCCTTTTCACATTGTTACAATTCAATGAATATATGCATTTTTAAACTAATGTCTTCCTACTGACCAGTTTTTATTAGTTTTCCTTCTTTCTCTATTATGAAGTGAACATCTTTATAAATACAGTTTTCTCCTCTTTCATCTTATTAACTTATGATACTTCTCAGCATGAGATTTATATGTCAATAACATATGAGGTTTTGTTTTTCGCACTACATCTCAGAGCTACAGACGAAGCACGTGAATCATAATCTATCTTCTGATGATGTCACTGCTTGTCATAATTACTTCAAATATAAAAATGGGGTCAGATAGTTCAGCCGGTGAAGCTCCTTGCTGACAACCCAAGGACCTGAATCTGATCCCTAGGACTCAAATGGTGCAAGAGAGAACTGACTCCTATAAGTTTTCCTGTGAAATCCATTTACACACGGTGACATGGGTACATGCACATGCATGTCCACACACACACACAATAAACAAATGAACAAATAAATGTTTTTAAAAGTAAATATATAAAAATAATAATACTATATTTAGTTAATATTCCATTGACCCTTGCTACTGTGGAAACATCTGGCCCTGTGTTTTCTCCATTTAGAGATTTCTGTTAATTGTGTTCTCATATCTACCTGTCATCTATCAAAGTCATAAAGATCTACTGATTGTCTCCATTAACACTTTGTGTTATATATACATTATATGTTTCACAAAATCTTTAAAGTATTTCCCTAGCTCATGCTGCATCCTTAATTTTACTTTCTGTTATTGCTATTGTAGAAATATTTTTACTCTATTTTATTCAGAATTCAAAATATTTTGGTGCTGTTTTGTCATTTAAAAATTGAAATTAGCATATCTTAGATAAAATTTTAAAGTATCAATTTCTAATCTTTATAAGAAAATAAATCTCAGTTGTATAGTTTTATCTATATCTTGTGTACTTTAAATTCTTAATTTTTTTCTTTTATTAAGAAAAGGACCATTTAGCCAGGTGGTGGTAGCACATGCCTTTAATCCTGGCACTCAGCAGAAAGAGGCAGGCAGATCTCTGTGAGTTCGTGGCCAGCCTCATCTACAAAGTGGTTCCAGGACAAGCTCCAAAGCTACAGAGAAATCTTGTCTGGAAAAGCCAAAGAGAAAAAGAAAAGGCCACTTTTTAACTTACTGTTGTTTGGTTTGGTGGGAGGGACCTGCTGATTTACTGCTTTATTTTGTTTAACTTTTTGTGGTGCTAGAGCCAGAACCAAGGGCTAACCATGGGCTCTACAGCCATGCTGTATTCCCAGAATCAAGGGCTAACCANTTATATTAATTATAAACTGTTTGGCTTATTAACTCGGGCTTATAATTTAACTAACTCTTACAACTTAAATTAACCCATAATTCTTGTCTATGTTTAGCCAGGTGGCTTGATACCTTTTCTTAGTAAGGTATCTGTGTCTGGCTCGCAACTGTCTCTCTTGCTTTCCTCTTCCCAGAATTCTCTTTGTCCGGTCACCCCACGTAACTTCTGCCTGCCTACTGGGCCAATTAGCATTTTATTAAACTAATACAAGTGACAAATCTTTACTGTGTACAACAGACTTATCCCACAGCAACAATATTATTAAATCACTGTTCATCAATCCAAATTTCTATTTCTTTTTCTAAGGAAGTGTTATCATCCATTAATATATTTTTATTATTTTTAAGCATATATTTAAGTAGTTTAATCATGGTTTTGATTGAGTAGGAAAAACTTACAGAATTTTTTAAAATACTATGTTTGTAAGGGAAGCATTTTTTTTCCTTCATAAAACTCTGGTGCATGCCTGTTTCCTAGGACTCGGGAGAAGGAAAAGAAGGATATGTTCAGAAACTGCCTAGAATGTTCCAAGACAGCCTAGGTGTTATGGTAAAACTCTTTCTGAAAAAAGTGCAAAACACATAAACATTTATATATGTTTAAAACATGATCAAATGGGAAAGTTTATGGTGTTCACATTTTTTCTTGAGAAACACTTGATTTTTAAAATAATATGAAAATGAATATTTATATAGGCTATGTATATAAATTGTATAGCATTTCTTCCTCCACTTATCCCAACTGATTACTGATAAACTAGCAACTTAAATTGTTTGGGGAATCATGCCTTATAATTGTGTAAGAGTAAAGAGAAATGTAAAGAAAATCATATATTACCAGCCATTCCTTTGTTCAGACTGACTATATTATTCCATGAAGAAAAGGGAATGAAAACCTGACAGGTAATACGGAGCAATAAACTGTGACCATGTTTTCTGTTTTTCCAGCAAGGAAGTAGAATAGCTCAAATCTAAAAAGTTACTTTGGGACACCAGTGTTTGCTTTCGCAATCACCTGTGCCATTTTTGAAATTAAAGTCAACATTTTGATTTATACCAAAAAGTGAAAAAAACAGATGAAAATGAGAAGCACCATCATTCTGAATAGCATTCATCTTCCTTAAATAGACCATCTCATCCTGTGTCAGTGTTCAACTGATTTTCAAGGGTATTTCCAAGCAAAATGTATTGTAGTTCCCCTGCCAACTGTTCTCCTGTGTTGCCCTGCTTTCACGTTGATATTGTAAGTGCCATTTTGTGCGTATGTTCAAAAAATTCACAGCACTAAAGAAGAAAATGGAGTGTCAGGCTGAAAAAAAAAGGAAAATGCCTTTATGTGGTAAGCAAATCTGGTTCATATCAAGGCTCGTATAATCATTGATAGAGATGGGATCAAAGTGTTTGAAAGTCAATTTGTGTGGTTTATTAGTGTTGTGTCATTATCATATTGTCATTATATATATCTAGAGACAAATTGAGAATGATAAGGTGGTCAGTTAGTATGGGTCTTCATTAAATGACAACATGCTAGCAACAATTTTTCACTATGACAAATTATGCTCATAGGAGAATGAACCAAAGGTTTTACAGTTTGAATAAAAAAAAAAACAAAAGAAGAAGGCCAAGTAACATATAGACCTATCAGAATTACACCTGACTTCTCATTGGAGACAATGAAAACCAGAAGAGTGTGGTCAAGCTTTATGCAGACATTAAGAGACCACGGATGGCAGCCTAGATTATTATACCCAGCGAAATTTTTAGTCACCATAGATGGACAAAACAACATATTCCACAACAGAACCAGAGTCAACTAATACCTAGACACAAACCCAACCCTATACAAAGTACTCGAAGGAAAACTCCAACCCAAGCAAGTTGGTTACATCAACAAAAACACAGAAAATAGATGATCTCACAGCAGCCAATCCCAAAGAAGGGGAAAACACATGCAATAACATCACCAACAATGACAACTAAAATAACAGGAGTTGGGAATCACTGGTCATTAATATCCCTTAATGTAAATGGACTCAACTCACCTATAAAATGACACAGCCTAACAGATTGGATATGAAAACAGAATCCATCCCTCTGCTGCATACAAGAAACACACCTCAGCCTCAAAGACAGATATTGCCTCAGAGTAAAGGGTTGGGAAAAAATTTTACAATTAAATGGACCTAAGAAACAAGCTGGTGTAGCTATTCTAATATCTAACAAAATAGACTTCAAACTAAAAATAATGAAAAGAGACAAAAAAAAAAGACATTTTATATTAGTCACAGGAAAAATCCACCAAGAGGAAATCTCAATACTGAACATCTATGCCCCAAATACAAGGGTACCCTCATATGTAAAAGAAACACTTCTAAAGCTTAAATCATACATTAAACCCTACACACTAATAGTAGGAAATTCAATACCCCTGTTTCCACTGGACAGGTCTGACAGACGGAAAATTATCAGAGAAATAAGGGAACTAACAGATGTTATGACGCAAATGGACTTAACAGACATTATATAGAGAGCATTCCATCCAAACAAAGAAGAATATACCTTCTTCTCAGCACGTCATGATAACAAAACAAACCTCAATAGATAAAAAAAAAATTGGAATAACCCCACATATCTTATCAGATCACTGTTTCTTAAAATTAGAATTCAACAGCAACACTAATTCCAGAAAGCATACAAACACATGGAAATTAAACAATGCTCACCTAAAGTGAAGCATCAGTGGGTCAAGGAAAAAATTAAAGTCTTCCTAAAATTCAATGAAAATGACCACACAACATTCCCAAATCTATGGGACACAGTGACAGTAGTGTCAAGAGGAAAGTTCATAGAAACCCTGTCTTGAAAAACCTAAAATAAATAAATAAACAAACAAACCAACAAACAAACTGGAAAATCCTACAGCAATGAGTTAACAGATCATTTGAAAACTTTAGAACAAAAAGAACCAAACTCACCCAGGAGGACTATATGGCAGGAAATAATCAAATTGAGAGCTGAAATCAACAAAATAGAAGCAAAGAAAACAAGACAAAGAATTGGTTCTTTGAGAAAATCAACAAAATAGACCAACTTTTATCCAAACTAACCAAAAGTCAGAGAGAGAATATTCCAAATTAACAAAATCAGAAATAAAAGAAGGACATAAGAACAGACACGGAGGAAATCCATAAAATCATTAGGTCATATTTTGAAAACCTTTACTCCACAAAATTGGAAAAGTTAAAGGAAATGAACAACTTTCTGTATAAATGTCATTTATCAAAGTTAAATCAATACCAGATAAGCAAAGTAAATAGACGTATACTGGGTAAGAAATAGAAAGAGTCATCAAAAGTCTCTCAACTGAAAGAAGCCCAGGACCAGATGGTTTCAGCTCAGAATTCTACAAGATTTTTCAAAGAAAAACTAATACCAATAACTCCTCAAATTGTTCCTCACAATAGAAACAGAAAGAACATTGCCAAACTCTTTTTATGACGCTACATTTACTCTGATACCCAATCCACATAAATACATTACTAAGAAAGAGAATTACAGACCAATCTCACTCATGAACATTGATGCAAAAATACTCAATAAAATACTGGCAAATCGAATTCAGTTTGATTTATATAATGTAAGATAAATTCTACACATTCAATATATTTCCAATTCACTTTTCTTATTTTTGAGCTATGACAGAATGTGAAAAAAATATCTATAGTGTGAGAGGTTAATTTTTTAAGTTCATTTCTTATTATTTTTTCAATTTCCTTAGTCGCTATTAACTTCATGATAATTATAATGGTACGTTATATAGTCTTAACTGAAATGAGGATGAACATCTCTTTCTAGGTAGTGATTAAAAGTTGACTTTATTTTTCCAGAGGTTTAGATCAATTCTCAAAGATTTAATTGCTATGACAACATAAAATTCAAACTTGCTTTCTAAAGAAAAACAACATACAGAAATGTTACTTATATTATTCAAAACACTGATTGGTTAATCCTAAATAAGGCATCCGTTAATTCATTAAAAAGCACAAACACTGCATTTTTCTTTAATAAGACACACCACAGAGAGTCAGGAAGAAATTCAGAGGATATTGTGCACGATAGATAAACAGTCAAGTATCTATAGATAAATTCTCTACTTTTGGAAAATGGCAATAACTAATATCAAAAACAATACCTTAAAAATCTATTCTACATCACATAGGGATACGGCTGCAGTATAGAAAAGACAAGTAGTTTTTGCTTCCTTCAGAGTATCTGTGAATTAAACATATTAAAAAACACAGTGTATTAGAAAAAATGGCTCATCCAAATAATTTGCCTTCCATATATCCCTGAGGAAATATTATATTTTTGTGCAGTTAGAAATGATTTTCTAACTTTACCTTGACTCTTGTTACCTCTGCCACTCGTTAGTGCTCCTGTCTCCATCTTTGCCTACACCTTATTCATTTCTGTGCCCACCTTAGCCCTCTGGTATTTCTCCATTATTGCTAGCAAGTGCTTCCCCTAGGATTTTGTACTTTGTCAAGACTTATACATACATTCCTGCCCATATATGTTCCCCATGCATAGAAGTTAACATATATCCTGTTCTCATTTCATCCATGGCTTGCCATGCATTTTCAAATGATTTGCTCCTCAGTATTTTCCTGTTTTTAGACTCTCTTGGATCTGCATTGCTATTTATTGAAAAGATGGTATATAAGGACATGAGAGCAATGCTACTTAAGGAAACTTTGCCCATCCTCACACAAGGAACTATAAATTCCTTTGATGTATATACAACTATAGCAATTAGAGGACATCAAATGCACAAAATATCTTTGATGATTTACCTTTTATATATAAAAAACAATTTAGGAATGTCTCACATGGGTACTTATTGTATTTTGGAAATTCATTGCTAGGATCTTGATAATATTCAGTTTTATTTTTAAATTATGTATACCTATTTATAAGTTATTTTAATAGGATGTTGGCCAAAACTACTCATCTTGAAAATATTCATTTGGGAAACATTTACAATTTCCATTTGTCTCCCCATTTCAGTCCAAGTTCAACTTATCTTAAATACTGTGGGTTTTTTTTTCTTCAGCCATAATTGAAAGTCGAAAAGAAAGAAAACGCTTTTTTTTTTTTCCCAGTCCTGTCCAAACAGGTTTAACCAATTTTGGTGAGCTCAAAATAGTCCTTGTAGAAGTTTAGAAAGCTCATTTGCTCCCTCCATCACTTTCATTCCTTCTTCACCACGGCGCAATTGTAAATGTAAACTTCCCAAGAAGATGAGCCGGGCTGCAATTTTCAGCTAATTGGGAAAAGCAGCCCTGAGTCGAGCACTGTCAGACTGATTTGAGTCTTAAGATATGATGATGATTATTGTGTCAAATGTAATCAAGACTGTGGGCTCTGAACTGCCTAAAGGGCTGGCTGGTTTTAATGCAGGTTCGTATATGAAGTAGACCTCTCGTTCACCGATAGTCACAGCTGGCTGTAAAAGGCAGCAATTTTTAAAATGCTATTTCTTTCTCTATGGAGCTGCGAGGAGCAGAGATTGGGTTCACAGAAGGCAAATGTCCTCATTTCCTCTTCCTAAATTCTATTTATTTTCTGTTTGATAGCCTTCATCTTAAAGTTTTCCCGCGGTTGTCTGTCAGTGGCCTGCAAACTTCTTAAACACATCAGTCCTATGTACCTTTTCAAACAAAAAACACTTCAGAGCTCCTAGCTTGCTATGGTGAACCTCAACCTTTGTGAGGGCACATGTAAAAAGATGACTTTAGCGAGAGAGAGTATACTTTATAATAGAATAACAGCATATATTTTAGTATGCAGTTATTAAGACAGTATTACACTGAAGCAGAAGACAACTGTGTAGATGGGACTACAAACACGATATTAACGGGGAGACAAATGGAGTAACAGCAGTAGGTTGCAGTGTCTCAAATACTGCGAGTGATACTGCCCGTCCCTAGGGTAACTTTTGAATATGGTGAACAAACTCATGACACCATTTTTTAAAGATGGGTTTGATTTGTAATTCATCTCAGCAGGTCTGTGTGTGGGTGTGAGTATGTGCATGCAGGCACCCGTAGATAGCGGAGGAATTCATCGGACAGCCCTGAGACGCCTGTGACAGGAAGTTGTCATCTGTCTTATCTGGGACCCACCATGCTCTTGTCCTTTACAAGAGCAGTATGTGCTATTAACCACGGAAATATCTATCCCCACAAATTTTATTTTGACATTATATAATTTCAACACCACAAAATAAAATATCCTTAGCATTTTTGTAGCAGTTGGTCGCATTCCTGAAAAGTACACCATGTGTTAGCACTATCAGAAAAAAAATGTTTTATGTTTGTGTGTAAAATTGAATTATGTCCCACATTCGGGCATTAGTTACGATGATTACTTTATAATTAAAATTCTAGTGGGACATTTCAATGGTCTCTGGGATTTTAAGTCACTTTTTCCTGTTTTTCAAGACTTTTTCCCCATGAATAGTCTCTTTTTGCTGAATTCCAAGGACTCTGTTCAGTTACAGATTTAGTCAAAATTCTTGCCTTATTTTCCAGAATATTTTTCATTTTATAATCTGTGATATTTGCTTAATTTTCCAGATAAAAAGTGATCTGGGGATTAATGAAGTTAAACTCCTCTCTTAAAACATAACATATGTTTATTGATATGGCTGCTACTTTTACAAAACTGGATGAAATGAACAAAGCCTTAAGATCTGTTGGTGTGTCTAGGAAATCTGTTAAGTTTCTATTGTCAATGCCCTTCAGTCTACTGCCACAGCCTTTATTGAACAATATGGTCTGTAGAAGTAGTAATGAAATATCCTGTCCATAGCTGCATGTTTATTTTAATAGCATGTTGGCAAATGCAGTAGGATTGCATTATGTAAAGCACATGGAATATTATTATTTCCTGTTATCCCAAATTCTAACCAGTACTTAGGTAGAGGCTATAAGAAAAACACCAAGTAAGTTCTTATAAACATTGACCAGGTAAATTTAGGAAAACAAAACCAGATGCACACATGTGCAGAGATAAATGACAACTTATTATCTGTATCTTTCAGATGAAAAATAGTTTATGTTGAAAAATTTTCAGAGCGGTAGATGAGCAAAATGCAATCTGTTCACATTTCCTCCTCGGAGCCTTGGCAAAGTCTTTCCTTTGAATACGCTAGAGAAGGACTAGCTAAGTACCTTTAGCTATTGAATGGGTAGATACTGTTTCATGCTGTTAGACAAATGATCTCAATGAATAGTCAGTGTCCAGTGGTAAAAGCGTATTTCTTCTGATGCTGGGCCACAAGGCTCGGTGTGCATCCTTAACAGTACGTGAATAGAGTCCAGGAGAAGATGCCCTTCCAGTTTATGGATAGTACACGACAGAACAGGCAGAGATATGGGAAATAAGAGAAAGAAAATGAATATCTAGCCAAGATTGTTTATAGCTTGATGTCTCTGAACCAAGGACTCTGCTTGGAAGAATTCTGAAAATTTGTCACAATGAGAAGCTAATTTTGACAGGTGTTGTTCTTTTTGTGTGTTCTCTCTTTGTAAATATTCAGGTAATAATAGCAGAAATTTAGCCCTTAACAACTAAATGCAATGTATTGCCCAGTAAATCTGCCTATCATATCTCTTTTATTGCTAGGGGAAAAGAGCAAGCACTTAGACAAAGCAAAAATTCTTCTCATGTGTGAGCAGGTCTATTAAAGCTATAATTCTCTTTTAGAGTTAGCTTTTTTTTAACAAAAACAGCTACAAATACTCTTTTTTGTAAAAGAAAAATCATAAACAATTACACATGCATTCACACCAGGAATTTAAGATTTTTAAAAATGAAAACCATTAGCCTCATTTTTAGAAACTGTGTCCAGTTCAGAGTAGGTTTATTGATTTTTAACTGAATTTATTGCATGCCTGATAAATGCCAGGAATAGTATAAATTCTTGCCTTTATGGAATTTACAGTAAGTTAATGTTGAAGAATATTAACACTATAGTAAGCAGTGACTGTATCAAGGAATCCTTGAAGCCAAAGTATAGCACTTCTTTGGTCTTGAAATTCTAATTGAAAAAAAATCCTCATTCTATAACACGCTTTACAAATCTTAATTGATATTATAAAAGCCATCAATGAATTTCTAAGTGTCTTGGTCTTTTTAGATGCTCTATTTGCCCTAGTAATTAAAAGTAAGAAATGAAGGAACCTTTAATCTTATTTTGATAAGTTTTAATTAGTTCGTGCTATTGTAATTTTACATCTTTTCTTATAAATCATATCTGAGCCAGCATAATAGGCTTGAAATTGGAAGGACCACTCTTTAAAAATATAGCAAGATTTAGTCACTTTATGAGGTTAATTCATTTCTCTATTGACCAGATAAAAAGCATTTATTTTAATTTAAAATTTATATGTACTTATTATGAAAAGGTCATGAGTGTATGTTCTAGAATTTTCTTTAATTAGTAAAAAGCTAACTACTTTATTACTGCCTATTTTAATACCTGTTTTTAATATAAAATTCTGAAGCCTATCTTGAAACCAAAGAACAGTGCTCATTTTAAAAATGTTTCATAGACAGTACTTGAAAGTAAGGAAAAAAATTCTTTTGTCTACACACATATACCATAATCCTAATTCATATAACAATCACAAAAGGCAAAAGATAATTTATTAATAATGTATAATTATACATATTTTTGCCTTGTAGTGAGATTGGCATGTCCCTTTAAGAGGAAATGTCTTCGAATGTGATGGCCTGAATGAGGTGTTTTAAGGTTTTGCCATTTAATTTGGAAACTCATTAAGCCTCTTTGAAGGTCCCTTTGTAGTTCCTAGTGTTCAAAATAATGTAACTTGTCCTACTAGCTTTATCAAGTAATTTAAAGTATCAAAGTCATTGTATCTATAAATAAGCCTTAGGTTGAAAAACAGTACTTTAGTGCAAAATACTATACTCCAAAATATTGAATGTAAATATAAAGTCTCTTTCCAGACCACACTGTTAACTGCAAGAGTGCTTAGTATGTGGGTATTTGAAGTCAAATATTTACAAAACATAACTTAATCTTCTAGGAGAACTTATGAAGTCATTGATGTTTTCATATTCTATTGATAGTGCTTTTTTATACATTCATTCTTTTGACTGATGATAATTTTAACAGCTTATTTGATTCGACTATGGTTTTCTCTTTTTGTCTTAGAAAACTGAATCTTCGTGTTTTGCCAAGTTCTGGTTATTATGAACTAATACCCACAGATCCAAATTTCTGTTTCTCTGTGAGTTATCACAGATGAGGTTGTAGTATTTGCTTAAATGCACAGTCTTAGGAAATTTTAAAGGATTGATCCTAGTCATGACTTTTAATTTGGTATCCCCCTCCCCCGTGTAATGGCCCTTCCCCCACATGTCTTCACAGTTACACTCTGTAATCTAGGTTCTTTTGAAAACAGACTATGGAGACGAGGCTATATTGGAATGTGTCATCCTTCTGCCTCTTCCGCTTTTTGAGCTTATTTTTATTTTATTTTATTTTTNAGCCTGTCCTGGAACTAGCTCTTGTAGACCAGGCTGGTCTCGAACTCACAGAGATCCGCCTGCCTCTGCCTCCCAAGTGCTGGGATCAAAGGCGTGCGCCACCACCGCCCGGCTTTTGAACTTATTTTCTCCATATCTTTTTAGTTGAAAAAAAAACTGTTTAATATTGTCTGTCAAATTTTAAAATTTAAAGATACTAACACTGAGTAGCCAGAACCTTAAAGATACACATTATTAATACTGTTTAGAATAAAAATTATTTCTAACAGTAAACTCCATCCTAATCTAATTTTGTATGTATATTAAAAGTAGTCCTATCTGAATTTTTTCTGAAGACCCTTTTCAATTTTATAAATTCCAAGTCAGTATATTGAGTGTTTTTATATGAATCAAATGAACTTCATCAGAAATGATTTTGCAAGTTTCCAAAATAATATGTTTTAATATTGTAGCATTACAAAACTAAAAACACAGATCACAAATGAAAGAATATTAATCTTTTTACCAACGTAAGAGAGAAAAGTATACGTGCATGTTATAGCTGCTGCTGATATAATTTACATTTCTTTAGTCAGTCAATTTTCTCTGTTATTAATGACAAAGAAACACAAGTCCAATCAAATGACTAATATGACGAGAACATGTTTTACTTTTATATCCGAATTTTCGCTTTCAGGGATATTCAAGTAGTTTCAAGAAGAGTACATAAATATGATTTTTATTAATAATATATTTTTCAAATTATGACTTTTAAATACATTCATAATGGGGAAAGAATGAAAGAGATACAGTATATATTTTATATTGTTTGAATTCTAGATAATATCTGAATTCTTTTTCTACATGAAGGTAAATTCAAGCTGATTTTTTTTTTATAAAAAACAAAATATCTGTGTTATTGAAGGAAGATCGCACCTCTATGCTCAAAGCTGAGGTTTATCTTTGGAGGACTAATCTATTATTCGTGCAAGGATGTTACTACTGCACATGTTACAAAATCATCCCGTGCTGTCTGGGGTGATGAAAGGTTGGAATGAGTTTTCTGAGAACTAATCAGCAATACTTTGGGAACATTTAGGTCGTGGTTTCCAATTAACTCTGGAGAGTTTGAGTAATTTACTACCAGATCTCAGGAGAGAAGGAATGAAAACCTCGTTAACTCAGATGTCGGTGGGTGAACAACAAACCACCAAATTTGCATTGAAAGCGATTTTTTTTTTGTTTTGAAGCAAAGAGAAGCTAAATGTTTTCTGCTACAATGAGGATAATGTAATATCTTTGTATGTGTCTTTTACCATGTGTTTTAACAATCCTGTTTACTGTGAAGTAACAAAAGAGTAAAATTTATGTCCACAGTGTGAGGGGCAGGAATCAGTGGCATAGCCTTCCTTGTACATCTACTCAAATGAATACATCTGTCTTCATAATTAGATAAACTTATTTTTAGGACATAAGAGAGATTATAATCCTATGTCTTTAAAAAATGGAAAAATGAAATCAACTGTCACTCACACTGTTTATCCAAAGGTTTCTTATATTTATAAAAATCAGTTCAATTGGGCAAACATTTACTGAGCATGTATGTCTGCATTCTGGAACAAAACTAAGCTAAGTGATTTTCGTGTTTGAGAAAATTAGTGTATAAGTTCATGAATGCACTCAGATATGGTACATTTGAGCTATAGTATAGAATATATTTGCCCACAGAATATTTATAGCCCTCCCACAGAATTTTTATAGCCCTAGCACACTGTATGTGTAATTGCATTCTTCCCTATTTGTTCCCCTACCAGAATTGAGTATATAAAGTGGCAAGTCTAAACTCTAAAGATAAATTCTGTATCGTCATTATTAAACATAGATCCTGGTACATAAACATGCAATAGATTCATGTGTGAACTTGTCAATGAGATATTAATTCACATGTGGATAAAAGAACGAGGTGTTCAGATTTATAGATTATCTTTTTATTGGTCAGAATAACTGGGAAGAAAAAGACTATCAACTGAAATTAAGCAAAGGAAAATAGAGACAAAAATAGGCATGGTAGTTTATTTATATTTGAAGTCCCAAAATTTGGGAGGAAAGGCAGAAGGATTGAATTTCAAGGGCAGTCTCCGTTACATAGTGGATTTGAAGCCAGCCTGGACTATTAGATCCTACTTTAGTGAGAAAAGAAAGAAGAAGGGGTATGGGGAGTGGAGCTTAAGAAACAAAGCTTGTCGAGAAGCATGGGCAGGTGGAGCTCTTTTGAGTTCATGGCTAACAGGTTTTTTCTGAAGAGTTCCCGGTCAGCTAGGAATACACAGTAAGACCCTGTCTCAAATAAATATGTTTATTTATTTGTTTGTCTTTTAATGAGATCAAGAGTAAGAAGGGAAAAGTATGGTACTGTAAATTCATTAAAAATGGGATTCCACACATTAAAATATTACTTATTAATTAGCATAATAATTCTTATGATATTTACAGAAAATTTCAACTTCAGTTATATAATATACCTCTGTGTGTGTGTGGCTCTCCTAACACTGAGGAAACTGTGATAGGAGGGTTGTGGTGAGTTTGAGCAATGCTGTTCATTCCAGAGCATTAAGGACTACAGAGTAAAACTGTGTCTCCATCCACAACAAGGAGAAAGAAGAACTTTTAATATGTGCATATATGCAAATTTTGTGATTATATTCACCCCATTAGCCTCTCTTACCCTGCCTCTGAAGTCCTTCTTCCCAACTTCCATGTCTTCCTTTGACCCATGAATTTAAACAGGGTTGCCTGGAACATGGGGAGGAGCTTATTTGGTAGACTATGGGCAACTCCTCAGTGGCCTTGCCATTGAAGAAAGCAGCATTTCCTCCCTAGGTGTCCATTAGCTGTCAGTAGCTCCCCAAGAAAGGGTTTGACTTCATGAGCAGCTCTCCTATCTATGATAGAATCTTTGCAGCACCCCACCCTGTTCATTTATATTGTTCAATTACACATACTTTTAATCTAGAAATATAATTCACTGAGAAAGCTTTTCCCTCCATATTTCTAATACATACTAAAATCTTCAGCCTTACCTTAGAAAATAAAAGTCCCCCTTCCCTTGTCCTTAGTTTTTATGTATTAAGATTATCCCACATTAAATTGCAATTTCAGCTTCAGAAAAAGCATGGAGGCTTAGAAAATTATTCACATATAGTAGTGTGTGTATATGCGCGCACACACACATGTGCACATACTCATGTATGTGTATGTATAAAATGACAGATGGTATATTCATTTCCTTGTTGATAATCACATATATATCTTAATGGCTATGGAGGGACATGTTTTTTTTTTTTTTTTTTTTTTTGTGATTTGTCACCTTTTCTCCGAGTTGGGACTGGATAAGCATCTTCTTGAGCTTATGTAATTTCGCACTGTTTCACAGATCCACAATTTTGCCCCTTCAAACACTCTTTTTATTAGCTGATATTTCAGAACCCCATTGTCTCTTTTGGAGATCACAATCTGCAAGATTAATAAAAATCCAGAGACAAATATTGAGGTTCAACCTGAAGGACAGAAAAGCAAAACAGCTAGTCACTGGCTATTACCTCTCTCTCAGTCTGAAATGGAGATTATGCCTCCAGGAATCCTCAGAAAGAGCCTGAGAACTGTCTCCTCCCATTTTATATTCCTTTCTAGTGCTGGGATTAAAGTCGTGCACCACTACCCCCTGGTTTCTATGGCAAACGGGTGTGGCTACTGGGATTAAAGGTGTGTGATATCATGGTCTATAAGGCTGACCAGGGTGGCTGTTTTGCTCTCTGATCTTCAAGCAAGCTTTATTTATTAAAATACAAAAGAAATATCACTACAACAATCTGTATGAGAAAGTGTTTAGTTCTCCCCATAAATTCAGTTTTTCAGAAAGCAGATTCTAAGAAAGTACTTAATGTCTGGGATTTTACTGAGAAGTGTGCTCTGGCTTCGCACTGGTTTTGGCTAACAATCATCTAAACCCCACCCCACCCCAAACGAAGAACCAGCGTCTACCTCAGGTTCATCAAATACAGATGAACTTCCCACACAACCACAAGGCTACCATATTTTCAATCAGGTCCAGTCAGGGCAAGCATATCTCCTGACTTACATCCTGACTGTGCATCTTCTGCCTATGCAATCAAGGGCAGGGGTACATCCTGACAAATTTTCTGCCCATATACCTCCTGCCCATGTGTGGTCAAGCATAGCTAATGCAGATGGCTCCGACAAACATAGGACAGGTGGGAAGTTATTCTTAATTGTCTTAGTTGCAAACAGAACACTTAACCTGCAAGGTATACTTTTCCTGTTTTGGTCTCCCATTAATTTGCCTAGTGAATTGCTCTTTTTCCTGTTTTGGTCTCGCAATGGTTTCTGCCTGCTTCGGGGATGAGCAGAGCAACTTTGGAGAAGGAGGCTCTTTTAATTCTGTTCTAGCCTCAAATAATGCTGACACACGAGAACCTTCAGCCAGCAGAACTCCCAGTCAGAGATTGGAACAGCATACTCCAGCATCGCTCACACAGTACTTCTCAAAGTTTCATCCCCAGTAGAAGTGTTTTTTTCAAACTTTCGCATGTGTTTGAGATGCCTGGAAGGCTTGCTCAAACACAGCTGCTTGGGCTCCACCCACTGAGTTCCTCTTTCAGTAGAGCTAGCCTGAGGCCTGAGAATTTGAATTTCTAATAAGTTCTCAGATGTGGCTGCTGGGACTGCTGGTCCATGAACCATATTTTGAAACCACTGTTGTATACCACCCTTATTTATGGACTAAGAGAACAGGTCTTAGCACTAGAAGGTAACCTTTTAGATATCATGAATTCTTTATCCCATGAGATTAAATTCTTATCTCTTTTCATGCATTATATACTTGGAATAGTGATAATTAAGCTTTATTATATAGAAAGAATTTAATATACTAGATGACAGTTTAAAAGCCTTCTTGCAATTTCTTATATATACTCATTATTCCCTCTAAAATCCAGTGAAATTGTCTTCAGGGTCCATAGGATTGTATCTCCTAAATAGAGAACTTTAAAATAAGCCACATTAGCAGTCTCTTTTCCCTAGCCAATCTTTTATTTCTCATTATTTTTATATTTTTATTTATCACATAAGCCATCCAAAGGCATATGGTTGAGGAAAATGAAAAACTAAGGGACACATTTAGACCTAATTTGAATGCACAAATATGGAAATTAATTACCATGGACTTATTTCTAGGATAGTCTTGACACAATTAAATCTTAGAACTCAATAAACTCTGTACACGCCTCGAACCTAGGAGTGAGTTTGGAGTCATTAAAAGCCCCATGGAAGCAGGAAACAGCAGTTGAGTCTGTGATCCAACAGCTTCGGAAAAGAGCTTATTCGAAGAGATTTTCTGCTCTTGCTTCCATTTCTTCTTAAAGTATTTCCCGAATAAGGAAATATTCCGCCTGATGTTGTCAATATGTCAGACCACAAGGGTATCCTTGAAGAAAATGGTGCCTTACTGTCCTGAAAATGTTCCTCGGCTTCCCTAAGGGCCTAATTTACAAAGCAGAAAACTGCAGGCAGGATTTGGCTGAGAATCACATTGTCTAGATAGAGCCCTTTCATCTGACTTCCTGCACGCTGCTTTCAAAGTTATTTACTAGTCCCTTCTTACGGAAGCGGAAGGTGAATGGTGTGTCTCACTGAAGGGCAGAAGAGCTAAGACGGATAGAGTGCCCCTCCGCATGAAGATGCCTCTGAGAATGACTTTCACACTCTCTAATCTCTGAAGCTTCATTCTGCTGTGGGTGACTTTCAGTTTGTCCTTTCGTTGTGTCTGAAAGTGGAGTATATTCCACAATAAGCCAACGTCTTAGCCAGGAATTGTCTTCTAGACTGGGACAGTTTATTTCTATGATGAGTTTTAGGCTGCGGGTAGAATAACTCTTAGTTTAAACTGCAAGAAACTGTCTCTTTGGCAAGTCCGTGCCAGTAGATTGTCAGTATTTGCTCAAGAGCTTCCCTCTGTATTACAAGCCCAACTTTCCCATTCAGAGTCCTCGAGCTGCGACAATGGCACAGAAAACGTCTTACCTACAAATGAGGGAAAGTGGCGGTCCCAGTTAGCCCTGCAGCTGTTCCAGATTTCACTACCGTGCCCAACCAGAACTCCACGGTACCTTTTACTTGTGGAGTATTAACATTTATTTAGGAGTTGATAAATGGCTTAGTGCAGCGCTCATGTTTTTCCAATAGCGGCACCCTCATAAACCTACTCTCTTCTCTAGCAGTTAGTACAGAGCACAGCGGGAAGATTTCCATACAGTCTGAGCACTGAGACCACACTGTGAAAGACTGTGTGCTCAGCAGAACCTCCCCCGCGATGAGCACACAGCTCTTCTGGGGACTTCACTGCACTGCCTCTGGCTCGGCAGGCCTTGTTCATTGCCTGCTTTGCACATCCCATAATAAAGTTGATGCTAAAATAAATTGCGGTTTTGCATAATTATTGACAATCACATCTTAACAAGCAGTATGTATCATATTCAAGTGTTCAATTTTTTGAAATCCATTTTTAGCTTATGTTTAATCCCAGCAAGTGTTTGTGTAGTCGTAGAAGGCAAATAAGGCATTTAAATAGAGTACTAATTTCCTCATTGCAGACAAAATTTACCTGAATCTTTTCAGATGGGACTGTTACTGCTTAAGGCAATTTTCCCTCCTGAGCTATTATTATACACATCTTTGCTCAGGGTGTTTGTATGTATATCCACATAATATGCAATATATATATATATGCGTGTGTATATATATTATACATATATAATTGGAAATTATGATTTAAAAAATTCTCATAAGGGATTTTTGTTTCTTCCAGTTTTTAAACACAACTTGGAAATGAGAAAATGAGGTGTAGGCAGAGGAACTAACATTGTTATTAGCAATCATCAGCAGTCGTAATGTGTGAAGTTTGTTCATCATAGCAGTAGAAGAATGATGAGTTAGTAACAAGCCAGATCACACAACTGGGAAAAGATATTGGGAACTGAGTCACTGTTTGTCTGATTAGTAAGCTTCAACTTTTTCAACTTGGTGTAGCATTTTTCTTTTCGACAATATCTTTGGTCTGTGACCAACAGAGAGCACAGTGTGAACCTCACAAAATACTTTGAATAAGCTAGTGTGTGGCAAGATGCCAGTTTGCACAACTCTTTCCGTGAAGTGCTTTCTTCTTAGTCTTTTTGTCCCTTCGCCGGTCAATCTGTCTCTTCACTTGCCCCTTCAGTAGTCACCTCCCAGCTCGCCATCTGTGTATTCTTTACTTGTTACTTTATTTAATCCTTGCTTCTTGACTCAGTTTGATATCAAAGATATGCATGGCAAGGGAATTTAAGGTTTTGCATATGAAATTTAATGTCAAATTCTGTGGCATCTCAAAATGAGTTTTCCCATTGCCCAGCACAAACTTAAAGTTGAAAGAAAGGTATTTTGGAGTGTTTATGAACAAAAATTTTACGTCTCTCTCTCTTGATCTGTCTATCTATCTATCTATCTATCTATCTATCTATCTATTATTTATCTATCTATCTGGTATGTGTGTGGCCATTTCTAGAGAAATCTTTATTTATTATTCATCTTTGAGGCAGGGTCCAGGGATTAAACCTAGAAACCTAGGGCCTTGAATTTAGGAGGCAAACACTCTACCATTGATCCCCAGCCCCAGCACATTGCTGTTTATTTTTAATAGCTCCACTTGCATGCCTTCCATCCAGAAGAAATGTTTAGATGAAATTGAAATGAATATTAAACGAAGAGCATGGCATTTTGGTTGGGGGTTAACTGGAGAGCTTCAGCAGCATACCGTCCTTGATCATTTTACTGAGTTCCTTGCATATACCATCCTGATAATAGTGAATCCCATCTGCCTGCTTGTCCTTTACAGAGTGAGTGAGAGAGAGGCAGCTTTGGAAGAAACTCATAGGTTACTACAACAGTTCCCTCTGGACCTGGAGAAGTTTCTTTCCTGGATTACAGAAGCTGAAACAACTGCCAATGTCCTCCAGGATGCTTCCCGGAAGGAGAAACTCCTAGAAGGCTCCAAGGGAGTCCGAGAGCTGATGAAACAGTGGCAAGTAAGTCAAGTGTCCCTGTGTTAGCCCTTTAGTCAATCCACCTGACCCATCACAAGTATTTGTACTTGATGTTGACAAAGTGGGGACAAAAGTAAAGTTTCTTATTCAGGCTGATAGAGTTCAGCATTTGGACAGGAAGGAAAGAGGCAAGAGACAGTAAGAAAAGTCATTTGTAATCCCATTTAATATCATCGGCTTCTAAAATTACAGATATTTTTGACCAGAAAAATATTCGCCTAAAACACCAGGGGTCTTGTCAAACAGAAACTTTACTCAGCCAGAGAAGTAAGTTAAGGGTAGGTTTATTAAATTAAAATGGCTGCCATTTTCACTGTTTACTTAATGTCTTACAGGGAAAGCATCTGTAGGAATTGTCTGTTTTATTTAGCGTTGCTAACTAAATCAGTTTCTCTTCGTTTTTTTTCAAATACATTCTGAAATGTTAATCTGACATTTTGCAGTTTTCTTCCTAACATGATCTGTGAAAATAAAAATGAGATTGCTAAATTTGTTATAGCTCGTGGATGCACAATTTTCAGACAATTGTTTTCCCTGACAACAAAAATTATTAAATCTGTGTGCATGAGCAGCAATAACAGAAGCCTAGAGTAATATTGCTTAAATGGAATTTCAAAGGTTTATTCCTAATAGCTGTTGGAATTTTCCTGAACTATTATGCAACATTATCACATATCTTTTCTTTTGTAACTTTTTGTTCTATATGTGTATATAAATGAACATCACTAGTATTTAGAATATAGTTTGATATGATAAATTTAAGAAATGGACTAAAGAATTTCTTTTCCTATTTTGATGAGACAGTTAGTTTGTTGCTCTAGTACAGACAGTAATAACAGTGATTTATTACATCTTGAATTTGTCATTCTTTTTTATCTTCCTTCTCTGGTGTCACATACCATATCCACAGTGATGTTAGTTTTGTTTGATCCTTTTAAAATAATTTGTTTAGTATAAAGTCTGACTTTATCTCTGCAGAGATTTCCTACAGTTTGGGACAGAATGCAAAAGCTACATAAATTCAGATTTTATTTTGTCTGAATCCTAAAGGATCTCCTATATCATTTATATTTACATATGCAATATTCATGCATGCTATAATCTGGAAAAACTATAGTTCTGAATAATTGAATTGAAAATTGGCTATATGTGTTATTAAGTATGAATAAGGAAAAAGCAAGTTTGTGTTTTGATTTTTCATCTTTCTTTAAAAACGATTGGAAATTAATCTGATTAACATTTCTTAGCTTTCTTGTATTTCTTTTTTAATTAAAAATTTTATTAAAAATTTCCACCTCCTCCCCTCCTCCCATTTCCTTCCCCTTCCCCCGGCTGCCCTCCCCATCCCTCTCCATTCCAAAGAGCAGTCAGGGTTCCCTGCCCTGTGGGAAGTCCAAGGTCCTTCCTCCATCCAGGACTAGGAAGGTGAGCATCCAAACACCCTAGGCTCCCACACAGCCAGTCCATGCTATAGGAACAAAACCCAGTGCCATTGTCCTTGGCTTCTCAGTCAGCCCTCATTGACCACCACGTTCAGAGAGTCCGGTTTGATCACATGTTCCATCAGTCCCAGTCCAGCTGGCTTTGATGAGCTCCCATTAGATCAGCCCCACCGTCTCAGTGGGTGGGCACACCCCTTGTGGTCCTGAATTCCCTGCTCATGTTCTCCCTCCTTCTGCTCCTTGTTTGGATTTGGGAGCTCAGTCCAGTGCTCCAATGTGGGTCTGTCTCTATCTCCATCCATCGCCAGATGAAGGTTTTATGGTGATATGCAAGATATTCATCAGTGTGGCTATAGGATAGGGTCATTTCACGCTCCCTCTCCTCAGCTGTGTATGTATGTGTGTGCTTCTTAAATCTGTGTATATGCTTTTTTATCACCTTCGGAACCAACCTGAAGTATGTTTCTCATATGAACTCCAAGGATGAAACTTTCTGCGTTTTTAGTCTAGGACACTGATTACATAAAATATTCAAAACACCAGAGTCAGAAAATAAAAAATAAGTTAAAATAAGGAGGAATTTCTTTACATTCTTAGTGTAAAGGAGTAATTGTTTCATTGTTATTTTTGTTGTTGTTTTGGTTAACTGCCATTGTTCCTAATTAGGGTCTTCATTTGGTAATCAGTTCATTATTTGGTGCAGGGGCAAGTACACACATGTGTGGAGGTCTGAGAAGGACCTTGGGGGCAGGCCTATGTCTGTCTATCTTACCTGAGGCAGGATCCCTTTGCTGCTTCTGACCCTAGCTGGTAGGAGCTTCTGGAGACTATTCTGTATCTGCTCCTGCCCCCACTCCCACCTACACCCCCACCCCCGCTTGTCCAGAAAGCATCTTGGAGGTACACCAAGTTTTTACATGGAATATAAGGCTTTGAACTCAGGATGTGAAGTTTGCAAGCCAGTGCTTTTACCCTATACTCTGGTCGGTTTTCAATTAGTAATTCTCCAGCCTCAGATTCTCTGAATGTTAGAATTATAAGTGTATGTTGTCAGGCCTATACTGAACTCTATTAATTATTAAAAGAAGAAAAGAAGGAAGGCACCCATATGTTTAATCAAAGTAACAGCTCACCCAACAGATCTTGGGTCCTCTGTCTACTCCAAATCCGAGCAAGATTTGTTTTCTACAAAGGCTACTGCATAGAGAAAAAGATGAAGCCTTTATACGAAGTTTTTTATTTTTTCTGAAATTGCCAACTGTTCTATATAGAGAGACTATGAATCTTATTATTCCTTACAATATTGACTATTGACTTTGGTTATTAGTTACTTCAATATCTATTTAATTGTCACAGTAGTAATTATAACTTATGGGATCTATGAGCACTGAATGTATTATAAATCATGTACTTCCTTAATAAAATTAGTGAATAAATTTCACCATAAAACACAATTAAATTTCCCAATGTATTAGTAGACAGGACTCTTTACTTTCATAACTGAAATCAAGGAATAATATTATGCTTGTCGATACACATGATGAAGACATTTTGCTTATAGTTACTTGTGATAGTCTAGCAAGAATATTGAAGCCATCAAACTTTTATATAACATCATATAGATCCTGAGCATTGATAGTTTGAAAATGTATATATTGCGAATATATTTTAAAATTTAAGAACTGAATTTATAATTGAATCAGATTCTTTTTCTGTCCAAAAAGTGTTCCTCTTTCGTCTAACAGAGTTGATAAAGATGTCCATGGTTCAAACTTCTAACAAAAAAAAATGCTGGATAAAATAAATATTGAATAATTTTGTATCTTTGCAAATATTCGACAAGTTTTATATAACTTCTATGTGATTCTATAAGTAAACCTGCAATATCATTGTTTTACCAGACTGTAAAGAAGCTGCCTTGCTATAGACATATAGTTAGAATTATTCTTTTTAAAGATCTATGAGGGAAGGCTGGCCCCACAAGGGGCTGGCTGCAGGTCCCCACAGGCCTCTGCAGGTCAGCAGATGGGAGACCAAGGCGGATGAAACACAGACAGGTACGCCATGCAGAGAGAGAGTTGGGGTATAAAGTTTATTTAGTGGGTTATGAAAGGGAAAGGGAAGGGGAAGGGGAGAAGAAGATGGCAAAGGAGAGAGACAGTGGGGGGTAGGGGGAGAAAGAGAAAGACAGCAACCACCTCTTCAGAAATTGCTTGCCATGGCAGCAGTGGGGGAAGGAGTGGGCGGGGCTTGTCTCTTAAGGGGACAAGGTATTCAGGTTGGGAGACAGTGTCAGAACTAAGTAAGGAATATGTGTTCTAGTTCTAATTCTTTCATCTGTGAGCTGAGTTTAATTCTTTCATCTGTGAGCCGAGTTTATCTTCTGTGTGTGTGTGTGTGTGTGTGTGTGTGTGTGTGTATCAGCATCAGTTATTGTTGTGGTTTAAGTAAAAATGCTGCAGGTCCCCAAGTGGCAGCAGTAGGCAGCAGACCATGAGACCACGCAGCAGGTCCCAGAGCAGCAGAAGGCAGTGGGCAGTGGGTCCTGAGATCAGCCAGTCCCAGACAGGGAGAGTGCAGTTCCCCAAGTAGCTATAGTGGGCTATGAGTGGCAGCAAGTCACAGGAGGAGAGATAGACAGATGGGCACCACAAGAGACCATGCTGCAGGTCTCAGAAAGTGGCTGGTCCTGGGCAGGGAGCCAGGTGGTGGGTGAAGGACAGAGTCATGAATAGGCAAACCATGCCAAGTGAAGTCGGATATTTATTGAGTGGGTTATGGAGGGGAAGGAGAAAGGGGGAAGAGCAGAGAGATGGAGAGAGAGAGAGAGAGAGAGAGAGAGAGAGAGAGAGAGAGAGAGAGAGACTCATACTAGAAGCTGATCAGCTTGGGGAGGGGGTGGCTTGTCTCTTAGAGGTACAGGGCAGATCATTACAGTTCAATTATCTCATTTCATTTGCCTTATTTCATCAACACATTATGAAAAGTTCTCTTATATTGAATAAAATATTGGCAGAAAGTTTGATAAACTTTGAATTGTATATCTGTATATACCTATGAATTAAGATAGGTTTGACACATCATTGAAATTGAAAAGCAGGCTTCACTATTTCTTTCATAAAATCTTGATTCATGGGTTACTTCCAAGAAATAAGAAAAATATGAGACCAAAATAGTATAAGTAGCACCTAAAGTAAATTGAAGCATCACGTTTCTTGGAATATTGTATAGTAGAAGTAGTCTGTAGATCTCTGATTCTAAAGAAATCTTCAGTGTACTATTCTCTGTTGATTTGAATTCATTTGCCTGTATTTTTTTTTCAAATCTGCCTATTTGGGATGTTTTCTGAGAGCATGAGGGCAATTCTCTAAATCTTCCTTTTGTTTGGTGTTGACCTCTTCCAGTTCTACATCTGTAACACTATTATTTAAATCACCTTTGCATGCAAGTTTTCATCTTATATTTTCTATGTAAACTCACATTACCTTGGAAATTCTTTACTAAACACCCACCCATTAGGTGCTTTAGGTCAAATGACGGCAACATGCTTAAGATTCAGTTGGAACTCAGTTGCAGAGAGCACATCCAGCATCCAGCAGCCGTGCATAACTGTTCTGCTCGAAAGTTGGACAGCTTGGTCTAGACCTATCTGAAGTTCAGAAAAATATTCGAGAAGATTTTCTTAGCCTTCCTTGTACATTGGGTAAGACTTTCCAAAATGCCGAACTTTATGTTAGACCTTGAAGAAATTTAAGTGAGATTGCTCACATCATATTCTGGCCACCATTCTCATCTGCAAACGAAGGATGAGAAATGCTGTATAGAGAAAGTCGTGTTCAGAAATATGTCAGAAGAAGGCCGCTGGTGATGCTTATCGGGAACCCCAGCATTTGAGAGACTGAAACAGAACACTGATACATTTGAGAACCGCCTAGTTTACATAGATCTTATCCCAATTTGGAAGGCTGTATTAGTGACTTAGTTTGAGGCCAATTCTCCTTAGAACACTTCTGTTTTCATTAACACTCATTGCCTTATTTCATTTCCCAACCATCAAGTCCCAGTGACACACAGATCCAGTGATTATAATACTTAACAGGATGTGGGCATGAGTAAGGATAAGATCCATAAGACTTTCTATCAAAAAGCAATGTACTATTATTATAAGTAATAAAAAAACAAGTTTAGTGAGTGTAAGCGTACCTTTTCCTTCCCCCACTGTCATTATTTTTTTTTTTACAGTTTGAGTTCATCTATAGTCTTTGAGGAGTCATATCTTCGTTTTAAACAATTATTGCAACCAATATATTAATTTTTTAATGAAATAGCTAAGACAGTGAGTGACATTAGACACATAAACTAGATAAGATGCTTTTTGGCAGTTAAATGGACATTTTTGTTGCACTCCATGTGAGGCAGAGATGAAGACACAATCTGAGGTAATATGACCAGTTAGTGTCTTCAGGGAATCACAGAATTCATGAGGACAAACAGCTGTGAGAAGGAATGTCAAGAATGTGCTTTGGATTAAGCTAACTGTGCGTAAGAGATGAGAATATCGCCTCCCTTGAAGCAGTTGTGAAATCACATCTAAAGTGTTGTGAAAATCCTAATTAAAGGTAAAAAAAAAAAAACTTGAAGGAGATCAAAACATAAACCATAGAAATCAATGCTATTTCACACACATTGACATCATTGTTACTGAAACTCTCCTCTGGTCTACGCAGAAATCCATTTAAATACTACTAAAACCTTCCTGTAGCCCAGAACTGTTGCCTGCTGATCCCTTTCTCTATGGTATTTGAAAGAAAGTCACTAAAAAATCATAACAACAAAACTTAAAAATGTAAAAAAAGAAACAAAACCTTGGTATGAAATTCCTATCATGAGAAAGGGAAGTATTTGAGGAGTATAGCCAACTGGAAAAACTCTTACAATTGCAGCGTTAGCTTCTACCTCAGCATTTTGTTTCTCCCTTTGGTTTCATGTTGCCATTTGAAAATGTCATCTGCCCTCACCAGAGTATTCATGACTAGAACTTGACTACACTAATCAAAAACAGGACCTAGAGGCATAGGCTTATCCTCTTACTATTCTTTATTATGTGGTTTAGATCCTGAATTTGTCAAAGACAATGACCATTTCACACCCATTGTCCTTCCTCATCCTTCTCCCAATCCCACTCAACCCTTTCTTCTTCCAAGGAGTTCCCTTCCTACTGTTGTTTTGGTTCAGGGTTTTTGCTGTTGTTGTTTGTTTTGTTATGTATTGTTTTCTTTTATATTTGTGTGATCCTCTGAATTTAGTTAGGGTTGTTTGCAATAGCATAGGTGTGAAGTTATTTACTAGAGTAAGGGCAATTTACCAGTAGCTGCACCAGGAAAGAAAACAACTCTCCCTCACACATCAAGCATCAACTGTCCTCCTTTGGGAAAGGTGGGGCCCGACTTTCTTCTGTCATCCAGGATAGAATGATAGTAGGCCCAATCATGTGCAAATTTTGTGTAGGAATCTATAGTTTCTATACTTTCTTGAGGAAAGACTGAAACTCCTGTAAATCTCTGGGAAAATTCAAAAGGAAATACCAAAAGAACATGTAAAATTGAGACAAAGGAGTTAATGAGGACAGATATCCAGGTCTGGTGTTTTAGCTGCTGCTAAAAGGAAAACTAAATATGGAAAATAATGTTGTGTACAATAAATTGTAAAACACTACCTCAATTTAATGTGATTTGAATTTCAATACATCATCACAAAAGTTGGGTTACTCTGGTTGTGTTACAATGTTATTGTTCATATGGAAACACTGAAATCTTACTCGCCTTGTACGGATATTGCTATTTCATTAGGAAATAACATGAAATGATACACAGGGAGTACTACATTGAATAGTATTTAATTTCAACTATTACATTCTATAATTTTCTATCTAAATATAAGAAGAAAATTCTCTATCAGCAAGAAGAAACTGTGTATGCTGAAAAGTCAATTTTGATAGCCTCTAATAACCATTGTCTTTTATTCTTCACAGATATTCTGTGTTAAACTTAGAAGGTAATAAATATCAAAGCACTTTGAAAAAGCTTTCTTCAAGTGAAAGGTCCTTGTTAATATTATTAATTATCATTAGGCAAAAGTCAAACTGAAGCCATAAATCTACTATTTCACTTTTTACAACCAATGAATCAAAGTTACATTAACTAGTGATACCTGCACTTCTCACTTTTTATAATTACCCAAGTCATTTCACTTTCATTTTCTAATTTGATTCTCTGAAAACGTGACACTGTACTATGATTATTTCCATTTTTAATTAGAGAATAAAATTGGAGCAAGTTATAATTTATCTATGGTTACATCTTTAAAAACTAACTAATTTGTCTTTCACTATTGCAGATTAAGCAAAAAAAAAACTCAGCAAAATCAAAGGCTAGCAGGATAAATTTGTTTCTAGGATTTAAAAGAGTATATTTTATTCCTCTATTAGAATAAATAATGGTAACTATCATCACTTGAATACTTACTATGACTATACTTACAGGCAATGTGCTGTTTATACATGCTGGTTTATGAAGCAATATCATCATTCTCTTATTTCATGGAAAGCTCAAAATTTAGAGGGTTGGACAACTGTTAACTGTATATGGAAGAATGAGTATTTAAAATTCTCTTTGCCCTTCTGACCTGAAAATCCTGCTATCCTGCACATTATTCTGGACTGCCTCCTCAGTTCAAGCCAAAGCTCTAGATATCAAAAAGCAAATTTTAAATCACCCACCTCATTGGAATATGTCAGTTCATAGAAATATTTGGTTCCCTAGACATCCATTTTGTTTTACATTTTTCTTTCTAGTTTCTGCGTCTGTTTCTCAGTTGAAATGCTTCCTTATACAATCAGGTAATGCTCAGATGCAGATGTTCTTGTTCATGCCTCCTTGCTAGAATGCTGTGCTTGTTTTGTTCTACTTGACTATTAAAACATTTCCCTCCTTGTGACTTACTGGGCTGACGTAAAGTGGTCAACGTCTCCATAGCTGCCCAGTTACACATTCCTTAGGCATCCTTTTCCAGAGCATCTCTTCAAGGCATTCCCATCTATTTTTGCTCATCTCATTTGTGTCCTCTTAGTAGTCAATCAATACTCCCTTAATGTCAGTTGTCTGGTCTGTGTCTTTCAAAATAGTGTGCCCAGCTCCACTAAACCACTCATTCAAGTGTTTTTGCTCTTTGCAAGATTCATCCTACATGCCTTATTGAATGTGGGACTTTCTGAACTCACGTGTCTCACATAAAATACAAATTCAGTATGATGCAGCGAGGCCATGTCTTTTATCTCCTACTCTGCTGTTCAACACTATCTCCTCTCTTCAGGGAGATTTCATATCATGTGTTTATTTATATGTCTCTTCTATCAACACATTTATTTTTATGAACTCTGGATTTTGCCTACATAGTTTTTATGTAGTACTTTTACTTAATACTACTTTAACTGGTGTTACTATCTCCTTGAATCCTCTTAAACTAATTTCTGTCAACTAATTGTTCCCATACAACCTGCAATTTAAACTTGCTAAAACATAACTTAAATGGTAACTAGAATGTAGATTTCATGCCAGACAAGATTCCACTGAATTCATTTACTTATATGCCACTATTGTCAAGATACTTACATTATGTGTAATAAATATTTATTAATGAATTAAAGAAACATGCGACTCTTCTTGGAAAACATCTTTTATGTCTTCTCTAAGCATTAAGAATGTTTTGTACATTCCTTCACGTTGCTGTCAAGGATTGGCCTCAAAGCTGAATTTTTAACCTTACTCCTTATTTTATCTTTCCATATAGCTTTAAAGCCTACAAAAGCAACAGCAAGCAAGATTACAGTTATACGTTTTTTCAGAATTAAATTTGTGCTTTGGCTATTTTATACTTGTATATAATGTATTCTGATTATGCTCAGCCCCAACCAAACTTCTCTAATTTCCATCTCATGCCTATCATCCCCCCACATGCAATAAACACATTTTCCTACAAATCCCTTTCCCACACTCATGAGGGAAACTGAGAAGGGTTGTTTTCTTTGTTGGTTTTGCCATTCTGTGTTTAAATAAGCAGGGCCACCTATGTGAACGGGAGCTTGGAATTAATGATCAGAAATTGGTGTGCTCACTGGTGGGTATACAACTGAAGACAATGACTCCCTGCACCCTAGGAATCTGTCAGTAGCCAATAGTTTAGCATGACAGTGTGAGGACCCCTGTGCTCCACCACCAGGAGCATTGACTGTTGACAATGCCAGCACTATGTAGACCCAGTGCAGGTAACCATAACTGCTCTGACTTCACGGTTGCTACCAGCTTATTCTTCAAAGATTTCCTTTCTTCATCTCAGCTTACACAAATGATACCTAGTTGTCAAGAAAAAGCCATATCAACATTAACACTTATTCCCCAGTTGAAAGTCATCTGTCTCCTTCGTAATTCCTATAGGCACTGAAAAAGTGTTTTGTTCTTTTTTACTTCCTTTTAGAAAAGCTAGAGAAGACAGTATTCAGCACTATGAGCTTTGAAGCTTTTCTGTGTGGATTTAAATCATGATTCTGCTTCCTGCTGATCATGGACTCATTTCTTAATTGCATTTGTATTACATCGCTATAAATAAAAAGTAATCACATCCATACTTCAAACAGTTTGTGAAACTGGTATAAAGTCATATGTGTGAACCTCATAAAACAGTATCTGAGATATAGTAAGCACCCAATAAACATTATCATGTCGTTACATTTATGCTTATTTTTATATCTACGGGTAAAATTAAATTTTATTTACATATTTATTGATGAATTTTCAACTGCTCATTTTAATATAGGCCCCTTGGGGAATAGAATTCTCATTTGATTTATGTGGGAAAGCTCATAAAATGGACAATTAAATGCAACTTCTCAAATATTGACTTCCATGAGTGCTAAGGCTTCATTTAATAAGGAGAAAAAAAAAAACTGTTAATCTTTAGGAGGTTTTAGTTCTTAAATGTCATTATTGACTCAAAAATTTCTTTAAACTCCCCAAATAAAAAAGCAAACTTTAATACTCTGTTCTTGAGAATAAACATATCATACTGAAAGTGCAAAAGCAGCTATGTCATTTTGCATCAGGACCTCCTTGGGGAAGTAAATGTCTTGTCAGCCTTTGCTTTCAGCTAGACACCAGAGACTCCTTGAAACCTGCTTCGGCAAAAGAGGTTTATTTTTCTTCACAGTCTGAGCAACAGAGAAAATCACATCAATGTCTTATAGAAATCTTAATAAAAATCTTTATTTTGTTTTGCCTTTATGTATTTTGTTTGTTTTGACTTTTTAAATGTCTTTTTTTTTTGGAAACACAGAAAAGGATATTAAAGTGTGTGCCGGGGAGGTGGGGAGGATCTGAGAGAAGTCGAGGGAGGTGAAAGAACATTATCAAAATAGACTGCATGGGGAAAAAAACTTTTAATTAAATGTGAATAAAATAAAGTTGTTTTAAATGAATGCCAAGAGAAAGCCCTGGAGAAAATTAGTGGACTCAAAACACTCACTGTCTCTGAACCACGTCCAGATTCACATAGTTTTTCTCCAAACCAGTATTAACAAGGTCAAGAAAAATTAAAGTACAGAAAAACTAAGGTAATTTCCTGTCACACTCTCATCTTTCTTTTCCTGGAAGAGTTTTTGCATGCTGTCTTTGGGAGCAGATTTACCAGGAGAAAAATGATATGCTATTACACAGTGAATCTTAGAACTTCCACTTCCTGTTGAATTGGGAAAGGTTAATCTTTTACTGGATTTGAAAACTATTTTTAAATTTCCATCCTAATATTTTTCTTCTACCTTTGAAAATTGTGATAATAAAACATTTTTGCTCTTAGGTAAATATTAATCATATTCAAAATAATTTAGTTTGTCAACATGTGATTTTCATTCCACATGAAGTCCATTTGCAGCTATGTGCTTTTCTAAATGGCATTAAAATGAAATGTCAGAATGTTTGTTGCCCTTTTCGTAACCATGTTGAACTGTATCAAATTTTAAAGAAAAGTTCTTGAAGAAAGGTTTGTGCATAAATTAGGCATTCCCCATAGAGCTGGAAGAAATCATTATTCCTGATTGTGAAAGCATGTGAAACACATGAAACATGACTTGCTGGAGATCCTATTAGTATAGATGGAAGAAGCGACAAGTTCCTTCCATTTGCTTTTGCATCTGTGGTTGTCTTTGAGGGGTCTGTTAGTATGTTGATGTTTCAGTGCTGCAATCGCAACTAACAATATCCGGAATCGTTACACATATCAACCTTGCAATTCTCTAAAGACTTCAGCATTTCCTGTCTAATGTCTTCTTACCTCTAACCTTTTTTAAATATAGATTATCCTCTATGACTTTCTGATATAATTATTTTCTGAAGAATACCAAATTTTATTGTCTCCTATGTGCCAACCATTTTTGATGTGGGATTTCCCTCTGTATGCTGTGATTACCATTGGCTAATAAGGAAACTGTCATGGGCCTGCACAGGGAACAGAGCTAGGTGGGAAGAAACTAAATGGAATGCTAGGAGGAAGAAGGCAGAGTCAGGGAGTCAGAACTATGTAGCTCAGCTGGAGACAGACACCAGAACTTTAGTGGGTAAGCCACAGCCACGTGGCAATACACAGATTAATAGAAATGGGTTAAATTAATATAAGAGCCTATAAGAAGCTAGATCTAATGGGCCAAGCAGTGATTTAATTAATACAGTTTCTGTGTGATTATTTTGTGGTTAAGCAGCCAGGAACAACCAATCGACCTTCTCACTACACATTTTTTACCCCAATACTTTGTTCCTACTTCAACATTTCAATACTAAATCCAATTCTAGGTCATGACCCCAGATAAAATGACACTTGGATATTAATGAAATACTTGCTAAGGCACTCAGTTATTTACTGCATAACTTTTATTTTTACTTTTATAATGGTTTCATAAATGATGGAAAAATTCTTATACATTGTACTTGAAAAATAAAAATCAGTACATTTTATGTTTTGCCTACCATGGAGAAAAACCGATCTTTTGTTTGAGGATAGGGGATGTGTTATTATTGGAACACAGCACTTGATTAGGCAATTGTAAATGTATTTGACTTCCATGACTCAAATGAAACTTGTAGATTCTTGCAATTTATGTATCTAGTAGAAAAATGTACTTACTGACTGGATTTTTTGATGTGTCCTTTCAGGTGAACTATTATTGACAAATGGGATTTCCTGCTTCAGAGTAAAAAGAATAGGTGATAAGAAAAATGTCCCTAAGGAAGAACTGGTAGTGGTGGGAATTGGAAGCATTGGGCAGGTTAGACCTAGCTAGTAAGGAAAAGAAAGTAATGGAAATAAATACAATATCCTTTAGTCATCCAGAGAAAGAGATCCATCCTATATGCCTTATGACCACAACCAAACAAGGTATTCTAGTTAGCTTTTGGTGTAGGATCCATCCTGACACTTCAGAGGTTTGCTATATTTAGTCATTTGTTTGTTTGCCAAACTATAATTTGAACAAACCCGGGATGTCTTACATGCACATTCCTCTTGAAATAATCTGGATCAGGTCAACTGTCACTGAAGGAGTCACTTCCAAGAATTATTATTCATCCATTAATAACCTCATTTGGATACTTCTCCCGAATCTGAGCCCACTTAAGCTCTTAACCCATCTCCTTCATTTCTCTCCCTCCTCTCCCTAACATAGCTCCTTTGATGTTCTCTATTACTTTTTCTTTTCAATTGGCTTTCATCTATACAGAAAATGAATTTCGCATCTACCTGTCTCCAGGCTATATCTATCTTGTTCACTCAAATGCTCTTTCTGAAGTTTTTCATCCATTTAGCAGCAATCAATTGAAGTTGAACAAATGATAGAAATTAATTTCTTAAAAGATCAGAACACTGCATTGACAAAGATTTGAAAACGATTCAATAAACTGAACAAAGTGAAGTAATCTGAGAGAATTTTAGGGACATTGTGCTTAGTGTAAGAAGTCAAACACAAAGCATGAACTTTGTGTGGTTTCATTTATGACAGGCACTAGAATAGTCCAATTCATATTGCTAGAAAATAAAAGGATGATTTCCCTGTGGTATATGGAGCAGAGAATGGGAATTTCTTATTTATTGGCTACCTGAGTTTTAGTGTAAGCTGATAGAAATTTCTAAGGACGAATAGTGACGATGGGTGTAAAACACTGGAAATGGGCTTTATACAATCAAAATATACGTTTAAAACAGGCTGAAGTAACAGATCTTTTTGTGAATTTTTATCACAGTACAAAGTAAGAAGTGAGCTAACAACTTTAAGGGATTTTATGAAAATAATGTTATCAAAAATATAAAAAATGTTACTTTATTTATTAAACCTTGTATCATTTGAGGAAGTCAGGAGTGTTGGAGAGGAAGGGAGGAGACAGGAAAAGAGGGGAGGGGAGGGAAGGAAATGGCAGGTGAAGAAAATGGCAGATCTAGACTACAGAAGTATGTCTCTAACTTTGCATGTTGCTTACCCATCCTTGTTAGAAATGGCACTGAAAGTTATGTCAGCCCTCTATAGATGAGCCAAGGGATTGTGTAGCCCTTACATCTACCAGCTTAAATTTTAGAACAGCTGAACCAGATGTTTGCTTGTGTCCATTTAGCTCTGAAGTTTGAGAAATTTAGATTCTCACAAAACAGATTGTGCTTAAATAAATGAAATAAAGAAAGAAATATAATGAAATATATAAGAATATAAAGAAAGAAAGAAGAAAGAAAATAATAGCTTTTCTGCTTATTTTGAAGCATTTTTCATTTGCTGCCTCTATCTCCAAAGCATATCCAATCAGAAATAGTATTGTTTATTCCTCCCACTGTTTGAGGGAAAAACATGAAGAAACGCTAAGCCAGATGGTATCTAGGAAGATTTACATTGCCGTTTTCATTCCTTTTTCATTTGCATATTGTATAAAACTGCTCATGCTTCCATCTGAGACATGATCATTAATTTAATGTAATGATCTAATGACTCATGACATTAAATTATAACATGACTCTATCGTGATCAAATTACAGTATTATAAAAGAAAACTTCACTTGTAGATTGATTTTTTTCTGCAACTTAAATAATACTACCTACTAATTTTTGTGATTATGTTTTGGCCTTGATTAAGAGAGTTTCTCTTTCTTTCATACCAATGCATTTTGTTAAACAAGTTCTAACTTATAATCAGTGTCTCAAAATTGCAATTAAGAAGGGAGAAAGGGATTTATTTTGATTTGACTTATATGACTGATATGTGTGTTTATAATAAGAATATCATTTAGTTGGTGATATTGGAATATTGAACCTAAATGAAAATCATAAGATAATTGCTATCGGCATGTGATTGATGGTTAATGGATTATCAATAAAGTTCTTGTCAAATTGTATTATGAAAAAAATTGCATCTATAACTCAGAGAGTTTGTTAATCTTACATATAAGAGGTCAAGTAACACACTGTTTATCCTTAGGTAATTCAAAGATTCACTATGAAGCATGTTTGAGTTTGTCATTTTACTTATTAGAATTTTATTGGAAAAGGTTATTTTCTAACAAAATTTTGTTTGTTCTTAATAGTATTCAATCAGAAAATAATTAGTTGACCTTATGGAGAGACAAACAGATGTAGGTAAGGTGGCAGAAGACAGAGAGAAAATGAA
Source organism: Alexandromys fortis (assembly GCF_014885135.2). Lineage (NCBI taxonomy): Eukaryota > Metazoa > Chordata > Mammalia > Rodentia > Cricetidae > Alexandromys > Alexandromys fortis. The sequence continues at coordinate 614,986 of NW_026068166.1, forward strand.
ACAAAACAAATAAAAATCACATATTCTCTTGTCCTATAGAATTGGATAAACCAGAGCAGAGGGCAATAATTTGACTTTCTAAAACAAAAGATAAAGAAATAAGATAGAAAATCCTGTTGCTTTACCAACTGTGACATCCAAAGTCTGACCCAACTTATAGCAACATTTCAGCTCACAAAAACATAGACAAATGACCTGTCCTATGAGAACTTCCAAATGACCTTCGGTGACAGCACAGAAAGGGAAATCCGATAATACATGCACCAGTGATCACAATAATATTACACCTGGAAGGCAAATGTGCCCTCTACTAGAGAAGCCAATTTGAAAATCTTTCTCAAATGATGTCTTCAAGTGCATTCTTCTTTTCCTTTTACAAAAGCGGAAAAACCACCAAAATATCAAGAATTTAGAAAATTAACAAAAACTAATGAGAAATTCTAAGAAGGTTGTTATAGAGAGAGAGGAAGAGTAAAAAGGATGGGAAGAAGGCAGAGTGGGGCATAGTTGGCTTCACTCACTGTGTCTTCCTAAGAATTTCCTTTGCTCTGAATTACCTCATCAGAAGTGCTAAATTCTTGTGATGAGATACTTTCTCAATTATATGACATTAAAAATAAAATAAATATAACCAAACTCATTAAATGGCAGATTTATCACCAAGAACATTAGTAATGCAAAGCCACCACCAAGCAAGAGTGAATATTGTGACAAAAGCAAACCATTGCAGACAAGCCATTATCCTGTTTGTAGCATGCTATCTGCTTTAGAGAAACATCTACCTCACTGTGAAAGAGTCAGTGAATAGTCCCATTTCTTCCCTCATTTCTACAATCACAATTTTTACGTTACTCCCTCATCAATGGAGTGAATGTAACAAGCCCTGGCCTTTGGCCTTGATCATGTGTTTTGCTTTAGCAGATGACAGTTGAGTAAGCAGAAGCGACAGTTAGCTTAAGAGAACTTCCTGCTCTTGGTTGGACTTCTGGCATATGTCCAAGCAGAATGTGCCCGTTGAGGCTGATCTTGGGAAGGGTGTGAGAGATATGTAGAGAGATGTAGAGAGATATGTACAATAGATGTGCATATTTGGGAGAAATGACTGAAGGCATTCAGCTTCGTTCCACATTATGTTGACAACAGTAAGGTAAAGCAGAAGATGAATTATTGACTGCCTTCGTCCTAAAAATCTGAAATCCATATTTTATTTTTAGGGTTCATAATTACGTACACATTTTTAAAATAATCAAATGCTCCTTCAGTGATATTACTTTCGGTTTGTATGTTTAAATGCATGCTGATTTCTGTTAAATTGGTTGTAGCACATTATGTACCACCAAACTGGAATTGATCCACACATTTAGGACTTAACTCTTCACTCCCTACATGACAAGTGCTGCACGGGAGTATGTTTCATTGTAAAGCCTCATATATTGCCTGGAGCAATGAACTGGTATTTGGTTTTTTGTGAAAGATATAAGAATAGTGAATACTGACAAATTGCTTTACCTTAATAATGTGGTGGAATCACAATAATTACCCTTGTAGTTTGTCTTCATAAAATTCCTTTTAAATATTTATTATATTAGAAATGATACATTTCAAAGCTGGCACACATTGATTATAACTATTTTTGAAAAATATCATTAAAATTAAGTGCATAGATCTAGGTAGTTAAATAGATACAAAGTAATAGTGTTCAAAACAAGAACATTGGAAACAGATTTTAAGACTATACATTTCATATATCTTTTGAATAACTAGATTATTCAAAATTTTCTACTCTTTGGTTCCTGAATGTATGTCACACTGTCTATGTAAAAACAGATGTTGACTGGAGACAACTGAGCAGTATATTTTCCTTGCCAAGAAAAATTTTTATATATTTAGACATTAACTAATACTAAATGTCTCCATTTTTGAAATAGGGATTCCTTTACTTCTCTGAATTTATGGAAATTACACAGGAGAATAGCATCAATTTGCTCTGTCACGTTGGCCAAATCAAATTTGAGGCATCTGAAAGACATCATCTCATTAATTTAGAGACATTCAAAATGATTGTTGTTAATATAGCCTTAAGGTTAATTAATGACAAAAACGGTTACCAGGTAAATTAAGACCAGATATAATGTCATCTTCAAAAGAAGATAAAAAGCATTTTAAAATGTCACAAGTATAATTGTGACAAAATCTGATTGATCATTTATACTCTTTGTTGATTTCAGTAAGAAGCTTTTCTCAATGTCTGTAGCAACTGTAGCCCTGATATTTTTTTCCTAAATTAATTCATTGTTCATGTTTTAAGAATTTCATATGTGAGTGCTGCATTTGCATAATTGTTACCACTTCTCTACACAGAGAGAGACAGAGACAAAAGAGGGAGTATATTAGTTTTTTTCTCATAGTTATATATGTATAAGGGTGACCACTTGGAAGTGTATCAACTTTCAGGGGTCTAATCCCAGGAGGAAATGAATTTTCATTGATTTCCTATAGATCTTCATCTAGTAGTGAGGCCTTGTGAAGTCTCTGCTATTTATGTTGGTATGCTGGCTGCTGTTGTCATTATGCATTCTTGTTTAGGTGACCGTAGTGTTGCGATTTCACGGATGCAGTTTTATGTTGTGACTAGTAGGAGGTGTCCTGGTCCTCTGGGTTTTACACTTGTTCCATTCTGTCGTCTATGATGTTGTCTGAGCTTTTGGTATAAGAGTTGTGTTGTAGATGTATGAGTTAGGCTGAGAACTCCTCAGTCCACTGCTCTCTGTATTTTGACTAGTTGTAATGATCTCCCTCTGCTAAGAAAATAAACTCTGCTGAGGAGTAACTGTTACACTTTCTTTTACGGTTTTTATTTTTGATATTTCAATATAATTGCATTTCTTCCTCCCCTTACCCTTTCCCAAGCCCTCTTGAATATCTCTCCTTGTTTCATGGCCTCTTTTTTCAATAAGTGTTATTGCAGGCATCTATGTATGTGTATATACATATACATACATATTCCTAATGTTACCCCGATTGAGTGGCACATTTTTGTGGATATAAGTATTTGGAACACAGAAATTATACTTACTTAGGAAAACGGCAGTAGTGGGTTCTTCTCTAGGTTCCATGGCCTGCCCAGACACAGGAAATTGGCTAGGTTTCCAGTATCATGCACAAAATTTTCTCCTACTAAGTGTATCTTACATCCTATTATATGAGTTGATTACTTTCAAGATAATGGTGACCACTCCCGCAGCCTTGGGAATATCTTGCCATGATGTTCTGTTCTGGTTTTGTAGGCTTTACAGCTACATAGGACTATTGATTGTGTTTTTCCTTTGGCAGCTTGATTAGCAGTGCAAGATACCATGAAAGCTATTCTTCATGGAAGAGACTTTCAGGTCGTTTCTATCTCAATTTTTCCAAGTCCTGTGTCTGAAGCAAATGATTTTTCCAGTAATAGGGTCTTGCCTTCAAGTTCTGAGAGACAACCAAAGACAATGGCAATAATATTTGGGGATTCTTTTGGATCCCTCCTAGCCAACACTGGAAGTGGAGTTTCCCATGACTGACTCTAGAGTTTGTGTTAGTCCATGGCTCTTGTGGGGAGCATTATCACCTTGTGTGGCTTAACTTCATTTAAATCATTTTGTAACTAAGCTTATCAACAATGTCTTGGGAAAACTCTACCTGGGAATGTGGAGGGAATACAAGACTGGGGTTGGGGGGAAAGAAAGATACCTAACAATAAGGATGCTAAGAAAAGTTCTGACTTCTTTTGTACAGCTGTAGTCAAAGTTATTGATCTGTGTTTCAAATGGGATTCTTTTTGATCTACTACATGATCTAAAGAATACATGAACTTTAATCTCCTAGCGAAGGCACTTGAAAGAGCAAAAAAAATGATCATGTGTATTTGCATTTGCTACATTATCCATTGGGTTCTTTGGATAGTTATGTCTTAAAAGGGCCGCATAAGTCTTGAGTCTCTGTGCTCCATGTCATGAATTTAAACCTATAGAAGAGGAGTGGAGAGTGGGAAAAAATGAAATCTGTCAATATTGAGAATGTATAAATAATAAAAGTGACAATGAGACCGATGAATTCCAAATCATTTCTATAAAATGACTGAAGCCCTGAGGATGCTCAGTCTGCACTGCTGATTGGGAGATATTTGTAATCTGTTGATCTGAATTCATATAGGAATGCTCTCTTCCAGAGATTGGTATAATAGAGTTTTCAAAATATTTTTCTCCCTGTGGAAGAGGAAAACTAAAAACCAGAGAGATTGTAATTCTAAAATGAAAAACAAACAAAAAACCATTTTTTTTTTGCCTTAAGAAAAGAACGGCTTAGGTATTATATTATATATCTACTTATTTTGTATGCCTGTCAGGAAGGTAAATGTGTCATGGTGTATATAAAGAGGGCAGAGAACACCGAACAGGAGATAGTTCTCTTGTACCATGTGGGTCCCAGGGATTGAATTCACATTGTCAGGCTTTGTGGCAAGCTGAGTCAACACACTGGCCCACTTTCAAACACATGACTGACACAAATGTGTCAATTGTGGTTTTTTTTTTCCCCCAAAGGACAGTTCTGGCTAATATAATCCTACTCTTTGCTAAGCAAATTTTAAAATATAAATTATCTAATCATTAACTATTTAGTAAAAAAAGGTGAAAGTTCTAGGTTTTAATGCAGTGATCTTGTGTGGAAAGATCTCTTTATAATGGTTCTCATAGGACATCCCCTATTGTTCATTAAACATGATATCGTATGAATTAATATTCATAAAAGAAATCTTTTTAGGTAACTATTTAATAAGTAATTATTGTACTTTGCATATTATTTTTCAGACCTCAAACTGGCCATAGCAACTCATCAGTAGCTGCCATTTATGAAATTATTCATTTTCCATAACTGTGATAATTTCCAGGTTTTTTAACATAAACCTTGCTTGCTGAAGTTTCTTATTTATAAAATCACTCTCAACAACCGTATTTTACTTTTCCTTATAACTTAGTAGAATGTTAAATCTCTTTTCAGTTATGACTTTAGCTTATGATTTTAACAAAGAGCATAAGCATGGCAAGCATTTTGTAAATTAGTACTGAGATATCTAAGGAACATGCACTTGTGTTACCAATACATTCATTCCATTTGTTTAAAATAGATTCAACTAGCAGAAAACTTACTTGATAAATTACATTTACCAAAACTTTAGCAAATGAATACATTTTAATCTCACAAAAATTTATCTCTTCGTGTCTTCAGATTCATAAAATGTGATTTTTTTTTCTTTTTTTTATTGAGAAAAGGAAAAGAAAAAAAGTTTCCGCCTCCTCCCAGCCTCCCATTTCCCTCTCCCTCCTCCCACCCTTCTCCCCCTCCCCCCACTCCTTTCCCCCTTCCTCCACTCATCTCCTCCTCCCTCTCCAATCCAAAGAGCAGTCAGGGTTCCCTGCCCTGTGGAAAGTCCAAGGTCCTCCCCCCTCCATCCATGTCTAGGAAGGTGAACATCCAAACTGGAAATTAATGGGAATGATGCAGTGTATGATTCCTTTGCTATTTCTTATAGAAACCAATGTTCAACCAGAACGTGGGATTATCAGACTATGCCCAGAGAATCAAAACATAGTCAGTCAAACCTTCACACCTACAACCTGCTGTACTGGCTTAAAGATTCCCATGCCTATACATTGACACCCAATGCCCTTGGCCAAGAAACACAGCTCAACCATTTCTTTGTTTGGCGGCTGTCCACGTTTGGATTTCTCATTTCTCAACAAAATTTCTTGAATATCCTACAAGCCTAGTATCATTGATCTTTGCCACTTAACTAACCTTAACTTCAATGTATACCCAATTAACTGAAGCAATTATAAACAGCAGTTTTAATCTTGTCACGTAAATGATATTCTTAGGAACCACATGCTGGAAATTTGCTAACATGCAGCTTTTTTATTAATGGCTATGCATTAGCAGCACCTGTAGGAATCATTATTTCGTGATGCCCAGGGAGCCTTGATCTTTCAACTCCTTCTTTCCCCGATATGTTCTTATTAATTGCATTATTTACAACTATTAAAAGCTCTGAGTAGTGAATTATTCAGCTTTTTAAATTCAGAGAGAAGAACGAATCTATTGCCACCATGTTCTAATCTCTAAGTAATAATTACAATTTATACACTTATTTGTTACTTCAAAGGAAAATTGCTCAGCAGAAGTTTTGTCATAAAGCTATATAGAATGTGCATCTTTCATTCCATTGAGATGACTTATGAAGTAAAAGGAGGGTCTTTTGTGAAAAAGAAATTAGATATGCTCTCCTCTTGGAGCCTGGAACAGCAGTATCCATGGATTATAGATGAGAAGTGCTGAAAACAAGGTCTTTGAATCATTGAATATAGTTACTAGATAACAAAAATGAAGTTATGGAAGTACACTTTAAAATGCGTCAATTTTATCAACCTCCAATGTAAAACAAGATAATTATTAATTTTCAACAAGGTTGGTATTAAGAAATCACTTCATTGCTTCCTCATTTGGTCTCCTATACTCTTCCCACTTTTCGAGTGTAGAACAAGCTGTCGTCATATTCAGACTACCTAAGACACAAAAGAATCATCTGACTGAGCCATGAACTTGGAATTTTGTCAACAAAACTTATATCCTAACTCCTCAAAATAGTTCTATGTTGGTGGGAATGAAATGAAAACTCCAACCGTGTAGCAATAAGCATAAGAAGGACTCTTTAGACATGAATAAAAGCAAGAGAGTACCTGTTTCATTACCACCCTTTAGAAATAGAAGAAAAACGTCGAGAGCATCCTTCTTTCCTCTTCCTACCTATACAGAGGGCTCTTTCTGTTTCTGAGCAAGGTTTATTTGAGGATCCAATTTTGTTTAAAACTTGAATTTTTTGGAACTATTCCAAAACCAATGATTTCAGTCATTAGCGTATCACAGCAGGCGGCTTTCAAAGACTGTAGGTTTCTCGTTTGGTTAAAAAATGTGAAACTATCACCTAATGAATTAAATTTGACTAATAATTTTGCTTCTTTATTCCTAACCTTTGTCCCAAGTCAATTACTGGGACCTGGTCCTGATATCTAGCATAAATGTGTGTTTTGTCATGAGAATGTGACAACTTTCTAATCTCAGGCTTTTCTTCAGTTTGGTTGGTATACATTCTGTAGGATTTTCTGTGCTCTGTTGCCCCAGAGACACATTTTTGCTTTCTTTTGTTTATATTACTTTATTTTACATCCATATTGCAATTTCCTCTCCCTTCTTCCCTCAGTTCACATCCTCTCTTCTTCCCACCCCACATCATCCATACAATTCTCCATTTTGATTCAGAAAAGCACATTTCAAGTAGCAGTTAAGACTAAGCACCTCCCCACATATTAAGGCTGAGCAAAGAGACCCAATATGAGGAATAGGGTCCTTGAAGCCAGTAAAACTGTCAGAAACAGCCCCTGCTGCCACTCTTGGAAGTCCCACAAGAAGACCAAGCTACACAACTGTCTATAATATGTAGAGGGCCTAGATCAGTCGTATGCAGGCTCCCTGGTCTTCAGTTCATTCTCTGTGAGTCCCTATGAGCCTAGGTTAGTTGATACTGTGGGGGTTCTTGAGATGTTCTTGACCCCTCCCTCTGGTTTCCATAATCCTTCCTCCCTCTCTTAAGCAGGATTCCCTGAGCTTGACTTAATGTTTAACTGTAGGTCTCTGCATCAGTTTCCACCAGTTGTTGGATGAAGCCTCACTGATGCCATTTGGGGTAGGCACCAATCTATAAGGTTATAGCAAAATATCATTAGGCATCATTTTATTGACAAATTTTTCCTCCAGTCATTTTTGATTCTATCCTAGATCTCTGGGCCATCCAGCCTTGGAAAGGCTGTAATACTTATTGGTTGATTTGTATGTATAATAAACAATAAAAAGTTAATTTTAGAGCTGCAATAGAAATACATTTCCATGTTTTTGTGGGTGTGCACTTTGATAGTGTTTAGCTGGTCTTAGCTCAGTGTGTTCTGGCTAATATGCAGATTAATCTTCAGTCTGCATCACAGACTTAGTAAGAATGATGCAAATAAGGATAGTAGCTATTCAGAGTGTGATCTTCTTGTGGCAAACAAAGGAGCATATATCTGCTTTTGTCATTTGGGTTTATAGAGTGTAAACAATTCATGACAAACCAAAATCCAAGGGGATTAAAAAAAAATACTCTCTTTTTATATCAATGTGGACAGAGGTTTCTGTCCCACTAGGTCCTGCAGTCATTCAGTCCCAAAGAAATACACAGAGGTCTACATTAATCATAAACTGGTTAGGCTATTAGCTCAGGCTTCTTATTAATTAATTCTTAGATCTTGACCCATAATTCTTGTCTGTGTTAGCCACATGGCTCGGTACCTTTCATCAGCAAGGCATTCTCGTCTACGTCCTCTATGTCTGGGTGATGACTGCAGACTGAATCTTTTCCTCTTCCCAGAATTCTCTTATTCTCATTGCACCGCCTCTACTTCCCTCCTGGTTACTGACCAATCAGTGTTTTATTAAAAATAATACAAGTGACAAGATAAAAGGCCATTGTCCCACAGCATATCCAGACAAGGCAGGCATGTAAATGTGTAGTATTTTCAGGAGGGTGAAATAATCATGGGCAGAAATTTAATCTACTTTCTACCGTAGCAGTGATAATTTCAGTAAATTATTTAAAAGAGAATTCTAATAAGTAACTATTATGTAGCTGTTGTAAGGATCCCTCTAATTATGATTGGATTGTCTTCGAACTTTGAGAAACAAAAGCCAAATTCATCTCTGATTATGACTGCATTGTCTCCGCTAAACTCTTAAGGTACACTGCAGCCTAGAAGCATCCATCAAAATAAAAGAAACGATTCTCTCCTTAGAGATTCAGCATGTAAAATGTGCAGCATCTGATGATGTAGGTAATGAGACAATCCATTTTATTCAATTTGAGAATGCAAATGTTTATGTATTAATTTTCAATTAAGAGTTCTAAACTTATTATCTGCTTAGCAACTCTTCCATTTAGCACTCACTCCGTCTAATTATGCTGGCTTTTGACCTAAATTTGAAAGAAACACATAAACCATAAGAGCCTTGTAGTAATATATTTTGCAAGCTGTTTGTGTCATATGGGTAAGAAAATGCAAATACTCCAGTTGCTTTTGACTGGCACAAATGCGTAAGAAAAATTATGTCAAGTGACACAAGTATAAAACCCTTCAAAAGAACGTCAAAAGGAAACTGTAGAAAAAGAGCCAATAAAACACACGACAAAACATAAACAAGTAATCAAAAGCACTTTTTCAGTATTTCACAAGAAGGGCGTTATCTGGAAATGACAAAGATTATGGAAGCACATTACACGATGGGTCATGAGTGTGAAGGTCAACAAGTAAAGTCTCCCTCTGTAAAGACCTATTAATGGCTTGGCAGGGTATTGTTGTAAAAGAAATCCACCAGAAAGGAAACAAGAGCATTAACGTTAAAAAATTAATGGATATACTGACTTAAGGCAAAATAAGATACATTTAGAAAGCTGTGCAGTGCATTCCCTTATATGTGAGCCTGGAGTATTGAATTAAGTCTTGTTGTGTGTCCATTGACAAGTAATTTAAGAAAAATCATCACATCAAATAGTATCATACTAGGTTGATTTAATGCTTGTTATAAGATATCACCTATATCAATAGTAAGAAAGTTAATATTATTAATTAATTTACTACCTAAAATACATTTGTGCTCAGTTGTCACTTCTGAGGTATTTGAAGTTCAAATTTTGACTGAGTTTATTTTGATACAAATTTATTTTTTTTGCTATGATGTCATTTGTTCATTTTGTACTCACTTTGTGCCTTGGTATTACTTTACATAAAAAATGTAAATTTCTGTGAAGAACAAACTGGAAGCACACCTAAGAGTGTAGGAGGAGGGCCACGTGTTAGTCCCAGCCACCCAGAACTGAAATAATCACACAGAAACTATTACTTAAAATACTGCTTGTCCCATTAGCTCTAGCTTCTTATTGGCTAATTCTTATATTAATTTAACCCATTTCTATTAATCTGTATATCACCATGTGGTAATGGCTTACCAGCAAAGATTCTAACTGGCGCCTGTCTTGGCAGTGGATCCATGGCTTCTCTGACTCTGCCCTTCTTTCTTCCAGCATTTAGTTCATTCCTTCTCACCTACCTAAGTTTTACTCTATCAACAGGCCAAGGCAGCTTCTTTATTAACCAATGAAAGCAACACATAGACAGAAGGATCTCCTACACCATAAGAGTGAAGAAACCAAGAACATTTATAGCAATAGCTCAAATCAAAGCAGAATGGTTGTGGACAAGGCAATCTTTATTCCTGTACTCCAAAAATTATTGTGCTTTCAGTCCCTTTACAGGACTAGCCTCTTTTTAATTTATTCCATTTAAGAATGTTTAGAGTGACCTTGAATAGATGCTTTCATGTAGAACATTGAGCCATATATAGTCAGCAATATTAATACTGACTAAAATAATAACCTAACATGATTTTCTTATGAGCCATTGTACTATACTGTCATAACATTGGAACTGTACAGAATAATTAACGTACAGTTCACATAATATAACCATGTCCACCCTATATTTCGGATAAATAAGTCAAATGTTTGCTGTCGGGACACCAGTACAAACACAGTTTGAAATTTTCTTAGTTTATAGTGAGCATTTGTACCTCCATTTTCTTGGTACTTAGTAACTGACACCTGGAATTCTTATCCTTTTCCAAGAACTTATTTACTGCCTATATGTGATAATCATCACAAGGAATAGATGTCACATTAAAATGAGGCTATTTTTTACATGCCAAATTTCTTTTATTAGATATAAGATTTTAAATTATCACTTCAATATCTTTGTAAAGATATCACTTCAAAATTATTCCCAAAACATTCATAACCAAAAAGCTAACTCACTCCCACTAATGCCCAAGAATATCGAGGTAAATGTTCTAGACTCCTCCATTTGTATCTTTATTAGCCACCATTGAATAAACTTTCTCCAGGCATATATCAGCAATAATTTTCTTGCCAGCACTTGTTAAATACACAGAGACATTTTCCCAGAGAAATCTGTCATGTGTATTTCTTAGGATCGCTAAAATACTGTGCTAAGGGAAAATGTGTAAAGCAAAACCTTTGTTAACTTCAAACATAAGGTGCCTGCTATTTCTATGCAAATGATGTTCATCGATATGCTGCCCCTGTGGTGACCTAAGTTTTGAGAAGTGTCAGCAAACTGAAATAACTCTTGAGAGCAGAGAGGAACCCAGGGAATTGGTAGAGTCAGTAACCTAAAACTAGATATTTTGCAGTTGTCTTAATTCTAGCTTCACTATCATCTGGGAAGAAATAGGTTTCCCTAGAAATTGAAATATTTTTGACCTAAATAATTCCTTTTATTACCTTCTTCAGAAATAGTCCTTCAAGATATTTAATTAGTATCTCATACATAACACCAAGGCAGTTGCTATGATTCTAAGGAAAAGAATGAACTTGTAATTCTTCAGATCTCCAATTGAGTAACTTGAAGTTAAACCAATTTGGGAAGAACATTATGCCTTTGAGACTCTAGGTCTCTTGATTAGAAAGTATTCAACATTTTCGTAACTAAACAGATTAAAGCAAATTCAAGGATGTCTCTTGCCAGTAAATTTGGATTAGTCTGGCAAATTCAAGACCTTAAATGGAACTTTTTTAATAATTAAAAGAAGGAGAAAATGATAATTGCACCATTTCTAGAATCTATGTTTACCACTAACGCTTTGTAATCACTTCCCAAGTATATTTAGTGTTCAGGGTTTTCTAACTCAGGAAAACCTTTGCAAACGTCCGTTAAATTTCTTCTTTCAAAGAGCTCTTTAATTTTGTATTTTGTTAACACACTGAAAGCCTACATGAACTGCAGCAGTAAAAGTCAGATTTTTTTTTCTTGAATGACATCTGGTTTTTACCATTCCTTCATGTTAAACTTTATAAGTATTTAATATTTTTACAAACTTCATTGATGGTTAAGTTCTATTTTTAAATTGATTTATTTTCTCTTGTTATAAAATTTTTCTTAGATTTCACCCACTGGTAGATAATTCTTTGCTACATTTCTTGCCATGTAAACTGTTACTTCTGGCTGTCTCCATAAGGCTTTTGAGTTTCTATGAAGCAATTTGCTTGATATCAGTCCGGTGCAATGACCATGACACAAAGGTATTTTTATTACTGTGCTGTATTATTATGTTGTTGTTAATTAAGATCATTAATCATTTTGCTAGCATTATTTCCTCTTCAACTAAGTGAGTATATGATCTCTATTTAGCAAGGTACTGAAATTGAAATCTACTGAGTTGTTTTCCATAGGAGTTTAACCTAAAGTGGCATCCATACAGATTTTGGTAGCTTAGTGACCCGATCTTCATTTTAATAATTTATTTTATGTAACAACCACTTTTGTATACTTTATTACCTATAAATATGTAAATACTAACCTGTTTCTCAGACAAATCCATTTCCTCATTTATTAGAGTCTCTCTTGGTCATTAGCAGGAATGTTTAAAAAAATGGGCAACAGTTTTTCAAAATAACAGGAAAAATAAAACAGGAACATAATGTGTACTATTTTGAACCAGGCCCACAACCTTGTGATATGTGTTCATAAATCAGCTATCATGACAGTAGCACCTATGAGAAATAAAATGATCCTATGTAGGTATTGTTATTGCTACTTGTAAGGATGTTCTTAAAATATACTAATTTATCTGATTTTCACCTTTATATAATCTGCTCCTTCAAGGTCCATTTCCTTTTCTATAGAATATTCTGCATTGCTTTCAGTTAACCTTGGTCTCTTTCTTTCACTTTTTAATTTTGCACAGTTGAATTAGAAAAACCAGAACAGAGGCAACCAGAAAAGTATACTAATTTAAGAATCTCTTTGGTGTGGTGGTGTGTGGCTTTAATTCCAGACTCAGGAGGTGGAGACCAGTAGGGTTCCCTTTAGTTCAAGGCCAGCCTTGTTTACATAGTGAATTTCAAGGCAGCTAAAGCTGTTGGGGGAGGGAGGGAAGTGGGGGGGAGAAGGAAGGGGATGGGGAAGAGAAAAGAAGGGAGGGAGAAGAGAGAGAGAAAGAGAGAGAGAGAGAGAGAGAGAGAGAGAGAGAGAGAGAGAGAGAATCTTGTCTTTTAGCATTATATAAACTCCTCCAGGGCATATGCTCAGTTTTCCAAGTTGACTAGCCAGGTATTATAAATTATTATTACGACCCTCTAATTACAAATAATATTAAATATGTCCTTCTGTTCTGAACTTCTTCACTTCCGTTTTTCACAGCACCCTCCTTATTTGTTTCACAACAATTTCTTGAATGGATAATCTATAGGTACTATTTATAAAACCTATTCACCCTGCTGTTGTTACTATTTAGAGTCTCTCACATGTAAAGCACATGTCCTAATGCTGATCTATACCTCAAACTCTTAAATGTTCTTTATATTGTCTTTTGCATCTGTTTTCTCCAAAGGAGAGTGCTGTGGTTAAGAACAACATCCAATGAGCATGCCTTTAATCCCAGCACTCAGGCGGCAGAGGCAGGTGGATCTCTGTGAGATCAAGGTCAACCTAGTCTACAGAGTGAGTACCAGGACAGGCTCCAAAGCTGCACAGAGATACCCTGTCTCGAAACCTCCCCCCTCCAAAATCAAAAACAAAAACCAGCATCCATATTCTTCTCTTAGTGTTCTATGACACGGCTGAGCACGTGTAAGAACTCCCTGCACACTGTGTGGGTTGTCCCACATCTAGAAGGGCTGATCCTGTATTCCAGAGGATGCTGTAGTTGCCACTCTGTTGAGCATACTTTGATGACTAGTGCCATAGGATGTTTTATATAAGGAAATATGCTGTGTAGAAGAGAATGTGCTTGTTTCTTGGCAAAATAGCAAATATTCCAAGATGTAGTATTTTGAAACTCATAAGGAAATATTCTGTCATCTAGCAAATGGAAGACAAATATTTAATACTATATACAGCATGATAATATACCACAATTAACATTTTGCTATATGTAGCTTCTCAGTGGCCTCAGAGTTCTCAGAGATGCTCCCAGAATTTTATCTCTAGGAATGTCTCCTTGATTTTGCTACATTCTATCTATCATTATGAAGAAACTGAGGTTCAGGAAGGTTCAGTCCCTTGACAATGATTCCATGACCTGGATATTCTCATTTCTTATTCAGCTTTCAGCATCTGGACAAATTTTTAAGTTATACTCCCTTGCAGTTAGTTGTGTGGCTTGGTCTGTTTGTGGGGCCTCTGGCAGTAGGACTTCGATCTATCCCTGACATTTTGGAGCCCATTTTCTATGGTGGGATGCCTTGTTCAGCCTTGATGCACAAAGGAGGGGCTTGATCCTACCTCAGCCTTGTATATCAGACTTTGTTGACTCCCCAAGGGAGGCCTTACCCACTCTGAGGAGTAGATGGGGTGGGATGGGGGTGCAGGAGAAGCAGAAGGAAGGGGAACAGGTGCCAGCATGTAAAATGAATACAAAATTTAAAAACCTAACTAAAAAAAGGGAATGTCCATAGTACGCTAGTGAGAATATTTCTTTCCAATAATAAAGTAAAACTTAAATCATGTCATAGACATCTTTGTGTAAGCCATAAAGTTGCTTACTAAAACATATCAGTTTTTGTTGTTGTTTCTTGGGTATTTTAACTGTGTATATTTTCTTTCAGTAATACATATTTTCCACTTCATCAGTATTATGTTATGTTAGTTGTAAGTACAGAATAATTGAGACCAAACTGACAAATTGAACTAAGCAAAAACAAAGAAGAAAGCAAATACTCTTGTGATTAGAGCTATTTTTTTCCAGTCCTTGAAACTTTGTGAATATCTGTCTTTATTAACTTTGCTTTCTGCTGATGGTTTCTCTCATTTTATTATAGCTTGTAGCACTGTAAATTAATTTAACATGAAAAAATAAAAATGTTGCTTTTCAAATGTTTCTCATTAAATTATGGAAAATATTATAATAAATAAAAGAAAGGAATGCCTCCGGTATAAGCTTCTGTTTACTCAATTATTGCAGTACCAAGCGTAAATTATTATACAGTTAACTCAAAGGCGACATTATTGCCATTATATTATAAAGAACATGAGTTGCTATCTTTAAAAGAAATATACGACACAGGTCCTTTGAAAGTGAATTTTTTTCTTATGCATCATTTAAGTCCAAGCTGAAATCAAGTTTTGAGGTTGTCTTTTTATTTTAGCTTTTTTCCTTTAATGTTTGGCCCAGAATTACATTAAGTGGAAAATGAATGGTGGCCAAATATTTTATTCAGACAAATAATTAGACGGAAGTACCTCTGTAACTTTGGAAGGAATATACTGCTAATTATCAAAAAAAAAAAAAAACACTACTCAATATTGTCTCTACAGTTATGCCCTCTCTTATGTTTTTTTAATTGAAAATAGCCTCCACAGAGGAGCTGAGAAATTGCTGTTTCAGAGAACTTGTTAGAATGGAATGGGAAGTGGAGAAAGCATTCATTTACTTCCCTCTCATGTTTTGCCCCAATCAGAAAGGGAGGTATGATGTATTTATGATGAATTAAAACACTTGTTCAAAATTGAAATGAAAGCAGTTTGAACCCCTCAACTAGATAAACTATTTTTATTTTTGTTTATTTACACACCAACCATAGTACCTAGTCCCTCTCCTTTTCCCCTTCCCCACAATTCCCTCCCCCACTCTCTCCAAAGAGAGGTTAAGGCTCCCATGGAGAGTCAACAAAACCTGGCATATCAAGTTGAGGCAGGACCAAGATCCTGGCCCCTGTATCAAGGCTAAGCAGGGTATCCCACCAGAGGGTCTGGGCTCCAAAAATACAGTTCACGCCCTAGGATAAATCCTGATCTCACTGCCAGGGGTCCCACAAACAGACCAAGTCACACACTGTTACCCACATTCAGAGGGACAGTTCAATCCTATCTATGCAGGTTCTCAGTTGTCAGTCCAGAGTCAGTGAACTCTCACTAGCTTGGGTCAGTTGTCTCTGTGGATTTTCCCATCATGATCTTGACCCCATTGCTCATATTATCACTCCTCCCTCTTTTTGACTGGACTCCTAGAGTTTGGCCAAGTGCTTAGTTTTGGATCTCTGCATCTGTTTCCATCAGTTACTGGATTAAGGTTCTATGATGACAATTAGCATAGTCATCAAACTGACGGGCAGGTCAGTTCAGGAACCCTCTCCACTGTTACTAGAAGTCTTAGCTGGGGTCATCCTTGTGGATTCCGGGGTGTTTCCCTAGACCAAGGCTTCTCCATAATCCCCAAATGGCTCTCTCTATCAAGAAATCTCTTTCATTGCTCTCCCTTTCTGTCCCTCTCCCTACTCCACTACTCAACCATCCTGTTCTCTCATGTTCTTATCCCCCTCATCCCCACCCTCAGTTTACCCAGGATACCTTGTCTATTTCCCATTCCTAGGGCCCTCCATGTGTGTCCCTCTGAGGGTCCTCCTTGGTACCTTGCTTCTTTGGGACTTTGGTTGTATCCTGGTTGTTCTTTGCTTTATATCACTTATGAGTGAGTGCATCCTGTGTTTATCTTTCTGGGTCTGGGTTACCTCACTCAGGATGATATTTTCACGTTCCATCCATTTGCCTGCAAATTTTATGATTCAACTAGATAGGCTTGCTTTTACTTGAAATCAACATATTGGTGTTTATGCATGTACAGAGCAAGCTTTTATTCTAAGGGAGCTTTTAATAATAAGGCAAATATTTAAAAGCATATCTCTATTAGTAAGTAAATTGTTCTAGAACACAGTCACCTACAAGGCTTTAAAGTATGGAGTATCTTGGTGGTAAGGCAAGTGCCTAAAATGGATGAGTTCTGTAGTCAGTGCCACAAACAGAAAAAGACTTAGGAATTTTTTTTTATTTGACATTTTTACATGGTGAAATTATATATATATATATATATATATATATATATATATATACACATATATATGTGTGTGTGTATAATCATGTTATAAAACACTGATAGCATCACTTATATTCAAATTTGTGACATCTTATATTATAATACATATAGCATTCCTTCAACATGCTTTATTGTACCAGGTCCTTTCTTTTGGACCACCAACTATCTCCTGTTGTGGGATAATGCTCTTGTACACTGTAAAGATTTGTCCCTCATATTGGTTTAATAAAATGCTAATTGGTCAGTATCAAGGCAAAAAGTATAGGTAGGGTGACAAGACTAGAATAATTCTGGGAAGAGGAAAGGAAGAGATGCAGTCACAAGCCAGATGCAGATGAAGCAAGTTCAGAATGCCTCACTGAGAAAAGGTACCAAAATCACGTGACTAAACATAGACAAGAATTATGGGTTAATTTGGGTTGTAAGAGTTACTTAGTAATAAGCCTGAGCAATAGGCCAAACCATTTATAATTACTATATACCTCTGTGTGTTGATTTGGGACTGAATGGCTGTGGGACCAGGTTGGACAGAAAGTTTCATCTACAAGCTCTCAAATCATGACACAAAGACTTATTATTAGTTATGAATGCTCAGCCTTAGCCTATGCTTGTTTCTTGCTACCTCTTATAGCTTAACTTGTTTCTCTTCATCTGTGTTTTACCTGGGGCTTTCTACCTTCCTTTCCTTCTGTATCTTATTCCATCTATCTGGCTAGTTGCTGCCTGGCTGATGCCAGATGTGTCCCTCTCTTTCTCCCGAGTTCTCTTCTTCACTCATTCCCCAGCCTAGAGTCCTCACCCTATTTATTCTCTCTGCCTGCCAGTCTGAATTATCCCTCTACTGCCTAGCTATTGGCTGTTCAGATTTTCATTAGAACACTCATGTGCTTTAGAAGGTGAAAGAGCAACACATCTTTACATAATTAAGTAAGTGCAGCACAAACAAATATAACACATTTTTACATCATTATCAGAGGCAGCAAAAACCAATGTATCACACCTTCACATAATTATATACCACAGCATAAACAAATATGACACATCTTAGTCTAGTTAAAATAATATTCTATAACACTTTATTATAATATTAATTATACAGAGAAAGTTTTGCCTTATTAATTTTATCCATGATTTTTCAATTCTAACTATTTAAGAATGTTTATAAATTAACAATAAATATATTTTAAGTACATATTTGGTTTAGAGACAAATATACATGAAACCATGGATCTCCATTGTTATATAAAGTAAAAGGAAAATAATATATCACAAGAAGATACTTATGAGTTTATTTTCTTAAAAACAATATGCTAATTTCTTTTCCTTTCCTTTTTGGCATCCATGAAGAAGTAGAAGCCTGTTTCTAAGCACCACAATAGTTAGGCCCCTGCTTCCAAGTACCCACAGTATGAAAGTTCTCTGTGTTTTCTCTCATTTCAAGTCAGAGAAAAATTGTTGAATAAATTGTTGGTTTATGACATAAAAACTAAACTATCTGGAGAGCCATTTATATCTCTTAATTTTTGTGCTGCAGTTCAATCCAACTGAGGTAGAATTTAAGGCACATATGAAATTTAAAATTTTAAGTAACCACAAAAAAGTAAAAAAACAAAGTATGTGTTAATATTTTATATTTCCCAGCATACTCAAATGTCATCATTTCAAATATTATTTTTAACATGTAATTATTGGGAATGTTATTCATGACATATTTATCCATATTAAGTATTTAAAGTACAGTATAGCTAACCCTTACAAATCAATTCAGATTGGCCAAATCTCATGCGCACAGTGGTAGCATAAGAACATACTGTATAAGCAAAATATAAATGACCAGAATCATTACAGAAGTAAAGATAGTCTAAAGAATATAGTTTCTTCAATACAGAAGTGTTTTCAATAGTTATTTTCTTTAAGGATCTGTGATGCATTTTTACCCCTTCAGACATCTCATTTCATGCTGGGAGAACATGTTTGAACTGAGAACACCTTCTACACTATCTCCTACCATTCTGAATTCTTATAATAAATGACCTTCTTGATTATTAAAAATGTGTTGCAAAAGTTTATGGGAACCAAAAGTTCCATTTCCCAGGGGACTCTTAGAAGAAAGTGAAAAACCCTTGTTTCTATTCTCTTGTTTAAAATAAATACAACTTTCTTTTCAGAAAACCAAAAAAAAAAAAAAAGAACATACTGTATTAGAGATCATAATTAAGCCAAGAGAAAAGAACTTTTGTCTTTCACTGAATCACTCTTCACTGCTCTAGGGACGATTTCCTAACACAGTCTACAGTTGAAGTTGAAGTGTTGCCACTTAGCATCTCTTAAGACTCCACTGTTGAAGCCATAGCATTCTATATTTTTGGTTGTGAGCCTAGCCTTTTATGATTGAGGCATATCTCCAGTCCCTGCCATATCATTCTTAAGGAATATTAGTTATTTGTTTTTCAGACTACCATGAAAGATGTAGTAGGAATTTATAGCACACATAATGGAAAATACATGTCATTGTCCAAGCCTGTTTTAGAAGCACAGAAAATGCAGTCATTCATTACTTCTGAGAATTTTATGTTTGAGTACTTGTATGACAAAAATCCCTGCTATGTAAGAAGCAACTCAAGACACGAAACTAAAATAACTAAACTTAACTGGAATGTAAGGTTTATTTCTAACATACATCTTATTTATAAGTTACATATAGAATATTAGGAAGAAAACTAAGAGGCAGCAGGAATGGCTCAGTCAGTAATGTGCTTTCTGCACAGGCATATGTAACCTGAGTTCACATCTCCAGTACAGACATAAAAGTCAGGCTCTGTAAACTCTAATGTAAGGATAAGGGAGATGGATGAGGCACCTGAATTCCTGGAATTGGGTCTCTAACCACTTTATCCAAATATTTTAGGTTTTGATTCAATGAGAGACCCCACATTGGTATTGACATATGCATGTTGTGTATGTATGCATGTATGTGTGCTTGTGTGTGTGTGCATCTTTGTGTGTATGCTCAGAAAGGACAATCTGGAGTGTCATTCTTAAGGCACCATCCACGTTTCATTTGTAACAGTGTCTCCCATGGTTGTGTATCACTTCAACTATGCAGGTAGCAGGGATCTATATGCCTTCTTGCCAGTACTGGGACTACAAGTGCATGAAACCACATCCCACTATGGAGTTTCTGAGGATCAAATTCAAGATTCTGATGCTTGCACTCCAAGTACTTGGATAATTGAGCTATCATTATATCCCCCAACTATCTCTTTGTGATATAAAGAATCACTTAGAGAACTATGAATAATATCAATATTTCTGGAAAGGGTATGAATAAATAACCAGAAACCAAACCTAAACATTTTGGGGGAGTTGTTTAGTGGCAGAGCACTTGGTTAGCATGTGTAAGGCCCTGGAATACATCCTTAGAACTTTACTGTGTATGTGAATTGTGAATCTGAAAATTTAACTCAATCATGTCTTACTAACTTTTATCAGTTTTTGAACTATCAGGATCCTTTTGATAAGTAGTTACATTCTTTCAACAACAGTTTATAATTCAGATATTTGGACTTGCAATATGGTTTACCATAGGGAAAATATGATTAATTTTGCACATCAATTTAATTTGTAATGTCTGTTTATGTATTATCTGTTATTTATAGGAGCTTTTGTCTCATGTGTTCACTTCTTACTGTAAGAATTAAATTGGAATATTATTATGCAATACCCCAAATTTATGCTTTATAGAAAATTTCATGATTATGTATTGACCGATGTGTTTTAGAAAAACGTAGTCCATAGTATAAATAGATGGTTTTATGGTGTTTCTTAGAATGAGAGTATGAGACTAAGTAAAATAAAATGGATTCCTACAAGTCAACCTATTTTAAATGAATAAGGAAGAAACATGGTTTTATTTCTAAAGATCAATGGAGTATTATAAATGTTCCACTCAGGAAAAGTATCTCTACACTTCCAAGTTAAAATGAAAAGAACTTTTCTTATCCGTGACACCTCTCATTTATTCCCTTCCTTCTCAGCCACAGGTCCTACTTCCTTAACCCCTTCCTTTACCAAATTTGACAGAAACTGGAATGCTAGTATGCTGAAGGGATACCAAAATTGTGACAAAAAATGATATGATAATAAGAAGGCTTAATTTTTTATGTATTTTGTGAGTTGATTTGGCTTCATGTTAAATGAAATGAAGTAGCTAATAAATTAAGGTGCAATCAATTTTTGAATAAAAGGTAGATGCTTGCTAAAACTGCTCCTAAATGTTATCATTATGCACAATATTAAAATGTCATATTCCTTAAAGTATATATGTTAATGGTGATCTGTGTCCAATCTCTTTTTACCTAACGGTCATAGCATATAGATATACGCATGTTACTATGGCTCTGAGGGATGTCTTGATTCATTGGCTCTTGATTAAAAATCTCACAGTACTTGGATACTATATGATGATTGCCATCTGTTCATAAGAATCCCCAAAATATTTTGTCATCAATAAAAGTAGATAAACCTGGGTGGTGGTGGCTCATACCTTTAATCTCAGTACTTTGGAGGCAGAGGGAAGCAAAACTCTGAGTTCCAGGACAGCCCGGTCTACAAAGTGAGTTCCAGAACAGACTGCGCTATGCATAGAAACCATGTCTCAGGAAAATAAAATAGACTGTAGATGGAAGTAATTGGGGGAAGGTTTTTTGGAGGACAATATTTCCATGTAAGAAACATGTCTCCTATTGAAAATTAGTTTTTGGTATGCGTTGTGTTATCATTATAAGAGCCTTGTACATTGTATACATAAAATTGCTCATTTTCCTCAGAAATGCATTGCCTCCCAAACTAGCACAGGGAAAGAATTCTGAAATTTAACATAATATGTAACTTTCAAATATCATATTCTCTTTAAAACAGAATACATAGCTCTGGATTGTCTGCACTCAGTCACTAGTTATACTCTTTGTAAATTCATCTTATCAAGTCCATGTATTAATGGTCATTTAATGTTCCCACTCTAACTTCCTTGACTAATAGAAAACTTGAGCTCATTACTCTTTTGACTTAGGTGTGTTCCAATACAGCGTTACAAATTAGAAATGCTCATTCATGCATGAGAATTGCTTAAAACCGTGTTCGAGTACAGATTAAAGGGTCTATTTGGGGCTCTGGTTAGGTCCGAGAGTTGGCATGATCAACAAATTCCTAATTAATTTCCCTACTGCTGCTTGTGAAGCAAGGCTAAAGGACACTGGCTGACACAAAAACCAGGTTCAGATATTTCTCTCCATTGACTTTTACCACTGAAGATGCGTAGAAGTACATAATCAGCTAGGTATGGGTGAAGTTTGATAATCAACATTTCTATTAAATTCCAAAGAGAGCTACACTAGGTCACTAGGTGAACCACTAATTGAAATACCACAAAAAGAGAAGAAAACAATGCAGGCTAACAAAGTCTCCTATATAATGGAGGACTAAAGAGGTAATTTGGTTTAATTTGTTCAAAAGTTTCTAGAAAGGAAATTATCAGCAGTAATTCTGAACCTCAGAAGGAAATGTATACCATAAAATTCAAAGACATTTATACAGCACCTAGCTTGTGCCTCCACACCTGTTATTTACTGGGAAGACTTCCCACCTAACCTCACCACTTCAGCTCCTCCAATTTGCTTTATTCTTTTATTTTAAAGATGTATTCATTTATTATGTATACAACATTCTGCCTCCATGTATGCCGGTACGCCAAAAGAGGGCGCCAGATCTCATTACAGATGGTTGTGAGCCACAATGTGGTTGCTGGGAATTGAACTCAGGTCCTCTCGAAGAGCAGCCAGTGCTCTTTAACCAGTGAGCCATCTCTCCAGCCCCTGCTTTATTCTTTAAAATAATAACAATATCCATGAAAAATTCATGGTCTGCTGTAAATCTCTTAGTAAATCATAAAAAATGATCATAACTTTCTCCAAATAAACTCTTAATCAAGTGTTTCAATATTTAGAAATTAGTAATCCCATAGAAATTTTAGTGATTCCACATTATAAAAATATATTTTCCCTATTTACTATTAATATTTTTTTTCATTTCTGTGAAGCCACCATGTTTTTTTGCCAGTATGCTGGCCACTTTTCTGTCTTTTTGACAGAAGCAAGACTCATCTGAGAGGAAACACCTCAATGGAGAAAACATCTCCATAATATTTGGCTGTAGGACATTTTCTTCTCTCGCTATTGATGTGGGGAGACAGCTCACTGTGGAACGTTCCACTCCTGGGCTGGTAGTCCTGAGTTCTTTAAGAAAGCAGCCTGCATATGCCATGAGGAGTAAATCAGTAAGCAACACCTGTTCATGGCCTCTGCATCAGCTCCCCCCTCCATGATTCTGTCCCGTTTATATTCATGCCCTGACTTCCATTAGTGATAAACTACAATGTGGAACTGGAAGCTGAAATAATTTCTTTTCTCCCTAAGTTACTTTGGGTCATGATATTTTATAACAACAGTAGAAATTTTAACTAAGACAGCCACAAAAATTTTACTTGTTTTTATAACATACTCATTTATACAACCATCTCACTGTATTTACTACTTAATAATCTAACAATTTCATCTCCAAAGAGTAAGTTATATTTTGAAATAGTAATATGAGCAGTTACTATAGTAATGTAAGTGAGAAAAACAAACATGTTCTTATTAAAGCAATAAAAGTTGTTTTACTTTGTAATTCAGACTATTGAAGAAGCTGTTAAAATAATACTAGCAAACATAAAACTTGTTTTATTAAAACTCATTGAACCTAGTTAGATGTAGTCCATTAGGAAGAATTATTATAATTAAATGGTTAGAATTTACCAATTGAAAACAATCTATGTGCCTTTGTTTGTATTCTAGTCAAATTTCTGTCTTCTCGGGCCTGCTGCCCTTGCCTTTACAGCAGTTAACTTTGACCTATATTTTGTTAATGCCCTATGTGCTAGTCTACAGTATGACATGTGCTAAGTAGACCTGAGAGTTTGGGGATTGGATTCTTTTATTTTTTATACTAAATGTGTAGAAAATATTATTGGTTAATTTGAATCTGTTGCCATTTTACAGCAAGTTTTAACACTGGCAAGCGAGAATTAATATAAAAGAATCAGCTTTGTAAGTGCCCTCTCAAGTCACTCAACATGCCACGTGCTGTTTTAAGTTAGCAAGCCCAGCTCTCCCCAAAGTCAAAGCACAGTGTGACTTGATGGAGTGCAATAATATTGCTAACAGCATGGATAAGGCAAGACTTTCTGCATGAAATCATTCTTTTCTGCATGCCCTCTTGCACTTCTTAGTACACTGGAATGACAACATCATTCAGTTCCAGAATTAGTCCCACACCATTGTGAGTGGCTCCGTTTCCATTATGATTACTCATTCAACAACATTCTTAAGGGTTTGCAATACAGGGAGTGTTACATTAAATAGTGTGCGGCGGGGCTTCTCAAACCCACATGATCTTTGAAGAAAGCTTAGTTGAGAAATGGGAAATGTTAAGTTAAAAGTAGGGTGTAGCAGAAAGAAATCATGTTAACTTGTCCCCCTCCCTTTTTTAGGAAAGCTCACTCTGTCTGTATTACAAGATGATGTCTTTCTGGTTGAGTTCTGGTGTTGTTAAACTAACTGTCCCTTCATTTTCAACATGCTGGAATGACAACTGACAGATCTCCTCCTGTTTTAACCCTTACCTGGAAAAATATCACTTAATATCAATATTGACTCTGTATTTTAAAACGTCTCATGCATTTTGCAACAGTTATTCTATATAACAGATCAACCCCACATGAAATTGCTGGCCTATTCCGAAATGTAGAATTTTAAAAGAATAAGAATACTACAGCTTGCTGAAATGGGGATTGGTGTTCTACATTGTGGAGTTCCTCTGCTGTGGCTGTGTTTGTATGTGTAGGGCACAGCTAAGGGCTCACGTGTCCAGATTACCTTTGCTGTCACTGCTCTATAGCTACTGCCTTACCCATTCCTCCAGAACAGCGGGCCAAGCATAGACAGACATACCTGAAAGACTGTACATGGACACTTAAACAGCTTTAAGGCCCTTTCCCCATAAAGTATACTAAAATCTTATGGGCTAACATAAATTTCATTTCTCCCTAAGAGAGCTGGAAAGATGGCCTCTACAAAAAAGCTAACTCCCAGAACCTATGTGATGCATCGTAATATTTGGGGACTAAGATCTCAGATAGAATCATTTGGATAACTCTGAGATGAAAAGGTTACTTTGAATTGTACAACTGGTCCTGTATGAACATATTATCAAGGGTCCAGAAAAGTGAAAAAAATGGAAGCAGGGTAATGGGAGTCAGAGATACAAAAATGTGAAGATGCTATGGTATTCTTTGAGGATGGAGAAAGTGGCCATTAACTGAACAGTGTGGGTAGGGTGCAATAGCTGGGGAAGGCCATCAGAAAGTTCCCCTGAAACTTTGCCAAAGGGAACAGAACCCCACCAATTTCAGTCACCCATGATTACCTTTACCTTCTGACTTCCTAAACTGTAGCTAATTGGACTGCGTTATTTTAAGCCGGTGAGTTTGTAGAAATGTATTCCAGATGGAATAGACAATATGCAGAATACAAGGCAGACAAAAGTGCAGGAGAACCTTGAACAACTCACCCACTCTGACACAGCACCAGAACTGCATTTCTATCAAACAGGAGGAAAGTTGCTCATCTTGGCTTGTCTTATTGTTGGACCATCCCTTTCCCTGACTGACCTGTGCGCCAAGATTTCCACTCGTCTTCTGGTTTAAAATACATTCACCATTCTCCTTCTAGGAAGTGTCTTCTGATCTCAACTCTTTAATCAGGATAGACACTTAGTCCTTTATTGGATAGAAGGCCAAACTTCTTGACAGTTTTTCTCGGCCTTTTTGGTACCATGAACAAGTGAGGTGACTCATGGCTAAGGTGCCAAAAGTGCCCTCAGTCATTGCTTATTTGTCCAGAAATAAAATGCAAACCATCTAAAATAGGCATAACTTAATCAAAACTTTTGCTTTAGAAAGCCTTGCTTCAGAGCATTTATCAACAATGAACTTCTTGAAGTCTTTGTAATTGTTCTACTCATAATTTATAGCATGATGCACGGTTCCAATAATTATTGATTTAAGTGAAATTAGGTAAATAATAAGTAAATCATCCAAGATCCGATATGGCATTGTTTGTCTCTCTTCCCATCATTGTCATCCAGTGACAGTGACATGGGCTGATATATCTCAACTCAAGACCAAGGTCGTCTTAGTTTCTCACTAGTAGCAGTAGTTTTGCTAATACATCTTAAATATGGCTTGTGATCCGATGGGCTTGGCATTATGGACTTAAGAACTTAGTATTCCATGTATTAGGGATAAGCAGGGGCTATCCAACTGTTTTGAAAACCACAGCATTTTTGACTTCTTCTCCTCCTTGCCTATTCTCCCTGATGCTCTAGTAGATTTTGATATGTGATTCAGTTAAACTCTTCGCAATTTCTCTTACATTTGTTCTCTAGTATCTGTTACAAGTAAGGAGTCAGGACAGCACTGGGCTGTAGTAGAAATAACATAAAACTAAGAATTAGAGGCCCTGGCTTCCAATAAAAGCTCTGTAGTGGGATTTAGGGTAGTCCATTTAATGTCTCTCAGCATCAGTCTCCTCGCCTGTGAAATAAGATTAATGATACCTGTCTTGCCAACACTTCAAGGTTGTTTTGAGGTTCATAGGCATTTTCCACCCCATATAGCCTATAAATCTCCAGTGCCTACTGACAACTTATAGTGTTCTACAGTAAATTTAATATTCCCAAGATTTTAAAACTCAATGACTGGTGCTAATCCAATCAAACATAATATATTAAGTGTCAATCCATGTAAGAATCTCTCTGGTTATTGATGCTAATGAAAGTTAGCATAGATTTCCTAAAATAGAAAAAAAAAAGCTCTGCTATTATTGTCTAACCAACTTTTATTTTATCAAAGTCATTCATTTTAATACAAATGTAATTGGGGTTCAAAATTCAGCATATGTCTTTAATCTTCATTAATTTTGAAACAGTGTTCTGGGGAAAATCTTTTAAATATAAGTTGTCATTTTCTTACATTAAACTTAAGCATCACAATTGATGGGAAAACCATGTAGTTGAGATACTCAATGATATCCTGGAATTAAAACACATACTTTTCAAATGTAATTTCATTTTTGCTTTGTTTTGCAAATCGAGGAATGTTGTTTCTGGGTAGATGTGAAACATATTTGATTTACCAAAAATGAAAAGAAGAGTTTTTGTAAGCCCCTCCCTTAACTATTATTCTCTTCCAAGCGATGTAGGAACTCTGTGTCTGTCTCTAGATTGATAGCCCTTCTTTACCTTTAAATTTTTTAACCCTAATGAGTTTTTATGACTCTTTAGAACATCATGCAAAATCAGTATTGTCCAATGCTAACACATTGAAATGTGATATTGTAATTACTTATCAAGTGAACATTAATCACTACTAGATTAAAATGGAATTACCTGTTATATTCACATTAATAGCAAATGAGCTTTTCTGATTGATGTTGTTGTAATGAATACAAAAGAAATTAATAATGAATAATCTGGCACTCGCTGAAAGAGAAGTAGTCATTAATAGCATGCCATCAAAAGACAAGTAATACTTTATAATAAGCTAGTATTAATTAAAGAAACATCACAATGAACTATTGAATTAGTTATATCCACAGTATAAAGATATTATACTGTTGGAATTAATGCAATTGCAGCACATTTTATAAAAACTAATAACTACTAACTGAAGATGGACGATTAAAAGAAATCCCACACTAGCTCAGAATTGAATATAATAGAGGTTTGTTTATTTAAGGGTAAACTCACAGATCACAGTCCTCTCTGCTCCAACGGGGACCAGTAACCCAAATCCTGCGGCTGGAAGAGAGGCTGGGCACCTGCTTTACATTGGCATATATAGTATAAGAGGCCACACCCAATGGATGGGTAACTTAAAGACTACAGGCTATAGGAATTTCTACAGCAACTAACCACTTAAAATGTGTAGGAGTTAAGTTCTTGCTTGTTTGCTAAATAGCTATGGCAGCTACTTAGCTTTTTAACCCAGAATCAGTGATGAACAATAATAAGCATTACATATAGTATACAAATTCCCATCCTTTTCTCGGAAAATATACACCACCAATATCATTCTCCTATCTTTGATAATGTGCTATGCTTAAGATGTTCTCCTTTGGAGAAACTATATGAAAGGTGAAAAACATCCTGTGTTATTTTATTTTCTGTTACTGTTAAAGTACTCCAAAGTTAAGAGTCATTTAAGGACAGAATCTTAATCTATATTTTAAGAAAGTGTTATCTTTCTTATATAACCAACAGCTACTGAAAGTCTGAAAGATTTTGTTGAGGTAGTAATCATTCTGACATGTATTTCTGATCCGAAGTTAATTAAAAATTCTATAAATATTCTAGTAAATAAGTGTGTGTGCCAAATAAGACTTTGAATATACAAATAGATAAAATTAAATGATAGCTGCTGATTACTTCTTATTATATTACAGTGTGTCTGGAACTATAAAAGACAACACAACAGCCCAGCAAGAGAATTAACTGAAATATACCTGCACTTCCATGAGAGTCTAACAGCCTTATCTCGAGCTTTCGAAATATTTTCATAAAAGATAGGTATTTGGTGTCCCATATTGTCAAAGGCAAACTAAGCGTCTTCTCCACATCCTAATGTGTCTTTCCTTTCATAAAGGAGGCACCACAGTGAGTAAAGACTTCAGAGCTGGGAGGTAAGAATAAACTCAGCAGTTGTGCCACTGTGATTTAATGCCTGCTGTGACAATTATTATTCTTAAGTTATTCATTTCAAAATTAAATAGCTGAGTTACACTTGATGTATTTCAAGTGGTAGTTTTTGCCCAACTCTTTTAGGAGTTCACAAATAATTTCACTTGTATTCAATAGCAGTAAAATAAGTCAGCCAACATATTACTTGTCTAGGACCAGTTTTATGTCAGAAAAACTTGAAGTCTCAGAGACTCTCCATACCAGGTTTCATTTTACAAGACAAAAGTAGAAATAACAAAAAAATGGAGATTTTAAAATTATGTATGTCATTTAATAAATCCACCTCATTATCATCAAGAAGTACTGGAGCACCATTTATGTATAAAACATCCAACAATTTCATTTGTCCTCATAAATCTTATATTCTAATGGATAAACTCCACAATTTGAGATTAACTTATTAGCATATGTCTCCATTTATTTATTTATTTTGTTGATGGTATTAGTGAATAAACCTATTACATAAGCTAAAGTCCCAAGTTCATATCTCATTTATTGTGATGATTAGTATATATTTTTCCATAATGTTAGAACCATGAACTATTCATTTTAACAGGCCATTTGCAGAGAGGAGATGATACTTGCAAAGCGTTAGCAGAAATGTACCTTTTAAAATGAAATAATAGTTTCTCTAGTCTCTAGCAAACAAACTGAAGTTAGCATTCTGTTTGATATTGCCAAATATCAACTAAGAAGAGGAGAAAAATTAACTAAGGGATCACAAGTGAACGTGCCACTTTATAATTGAAGGGATGCAAATGTAGGATTGGTTTATTCTCAGAAAAGTGACTGCATTTTATTTTCCCAGCTGGTCATACCTTTCTACATTATCTTCCTCAATAGCTGGACTCTCGTGGGTGAATCAAATATCTTTGTAGAACACTGAAATGAGTGCAGGTTAACTCTAGACTTCATACATTGCTTTACATCTCCATTTCTATATTTCTCTATTAGACTATTGCAGTCACCTAGCAGTTCAACATGTAGTTTCTAAGAACACTCAGCACAATTATCAAATTCTGTCCTCTTCTACAGATTCCCATCCTCCCTAGGATGGCATTATAAACTGAGGCCAGGAGTAGAGGTTGATTTTGTTCAGATGATACGAAAATACTCTAAAGTACTTATCACTAAGCCTAGGACATAACGAAGCCTTTATGTTAGAAACTTTATTTCTATTATCATTATCATTACTAATAACAATGAATCCTGGCTGCTGAAGATACTGACTTTGTATCTCTTATCTTGGAACCAAAATGCATTAAAGTGTCTTTCATCCCTTATGTTTGATGTTGCATTAGAAATACTAATAGTAATGTGTCTCATTCGTATATATCCCTTTATCATAACAATTTTAAAAATACCTATTATTGTGATATCTTATTAAATATCAAAGGGGAGTTAGAAATTCAGAATTCAAACAAGTATAAATCAGGGAAGTAAATTTTTATCAATGCTTTTAAATCTTTTTCCTGGTACCACGGAGAGAATCTAGGTTCTTTTGCATGCTGGTTAAGTGCTCTATGTTAGCTGTTTCTAGCTCAGAAAATCTTTTTTAACTCACTCAAGTCTTCTCATGTCTCATATACCTAACAATGTAGCTCTTGGTAAACAGAATAATGAACCATGTAGCAACTTATGTGTGTATATTCATTCACTTGGGAAATATCCAGGAATGTAATGGTTGGGGCAACATAAATTATACTTTGTAATCAGTATATACAGTACAATTTCCAGTAGGCACATTTGTAAACTGTTAAAACATGAATATGGAGCACATGATGTTATCAGTGTTCGATTTTTTGGAATCTTCAAAATTGCTAGAATTCTTCCTATGTTTCATATAACTTAAAGTTAGAAATGACTCCAAATTATTTGGAGTGAATAACATTGGCAAAAAAATAAATGTTCATAGATTACACCTGAGAAATTAAAGGGCATAAAAAATCTAATGTGTACATATAAAACCTGTCTTAATTGCAATTTTCCACTGGCTAAATTTTTATGATCACAAATCTTCCCCTTGTCATTTGTTACAAGTCAGCTTTTATTATTTGTTCATTTTTCTTTCCATTGATTGATTATAGGGATTCCTAGTTTAAATAGTGTCTTGGAGCATCACTGTAATGAAAATGGAAGATTTCTTTTAATTACCCACAAGGAGAAAGATTGTGGAGAAAAAAAATATTCAGAGTGAAGAAATGGCTAATTTGGGGGCTGTGCAAAGAATGACTTAGTTAACATAGCTTGGAAAACTGAAAACCAAGTATCAATAACACAGGAAGTTATTTGAATGAGTTACACCCAATATTGAAAAAAAAATAGGGGTTATCTAAAGTATGAAATTAAGGGTATTGTTCCAAATGCAGCTTAAAATACTTCCCAAGAATTTTTAAACCATTTCCCTACTTAGTCAGGAGACCAAAAATTCACTCTCTCTCTCAAGCTTATAATAGAAGATCTAGAAAAATTAGAAAGAGAAGATTAAGATTACGTCAGATAATTCAAGTTTTAAAAATGAGAATGAAGTGAAAGAACATGCATGTACAATTATGAGTCAGTTCTCCAAGGCTCGCGAAAATTCTTTTAGTAAGTGACAGGAAATATGTGTTTCAAAACATTGTAATAGATAATTTTTCTCCAGAAAAAAATGAGAGTTCATAGAGTTGAAACCTTTCTAGTACTTTTATTTGGGAGTCTGCACTCAGCACACAAAATAAAATTCACCTCCTCTAAAACCCTATAGCAAGAGGTTATTATTACATTTTGGTGCCTGAGAAATCTTGAATATGAATAGGAAAGAAAAGATCATCAGCTACTTGAGGGAATGAAACCAAAATAAAAATATAGAGGAAGAAAAGCACAAATTATTAACATGTATAGGAATATGAGAGAATATATTGAATTCCTAAAACAAAAAGTCCATTTTTATTAAAAAGTAAAAGTCGAAGAACAAGGATGTGTTCTTGGAAGATACATCTGTCATTACCAAGCTATACAATTTAATTAAAATTGGAGCCAAAATCTTCAAGAAATCTGATAAAACAAAGACTAAGAAATGGACAATAAGAAGGAAAGGCAATAAAGGTAAGGGATCGCTCCAGTAATTTCAATATCTGAATAAAGTACTTACAGAGAGAGCATATAGGGAAGAATTTACTAAAAATATAGGACCATTTACTAGGAAGAAATACATGATTTTCAAGACTGCAAGTTCCAATCAAGTTCCCAGCATTATACAGAAGGCCCATATCAAAACATACTCTGTGATATTTCCAATGTCCAATGAAAATCTTTCAAAGAGAGGGAATCATTTAAATTAAGACGACTATGTAGGGAGACAGGTAGGAAAAGAGAGAGAGAGAGAGAGAGAGAGAGAGAGAGAGAGAGAGAGAACATCTATATATAGAATAGATAACCTAGACTGGGATCATGAGGTAGCCATCCCCAATAGCTACATTCTCAATACAACTCCTGTACTTAAAACTCAAGGTACATCATGGAAAAGGGAACAGAAATATTAAGAGCCAGAGGACTAAAGCTTCTACTGAGAGATAGTTATTATATATATATATATATATATATATATATATATATATGACAGGAAACTGCACTTATGACATTTCAATGATCCCTTTTTTTTAAAAAACAAGTAGTAACAAATGCTAACACGTGACACACTAAGGTGGCTGGGTGAAATTTCACCAATCCATACCCCTAGATGAAGGACTACAGACAACTAATGACTGCTAAAAAAACGATAATTACTCTGCCCCAATGATGAACACACGAATTTGTTATCCAGTGGTTAGTAAACTAGTCAGTACCAAGTGGTAAGTAAGACTGAATGGACTCAGCAATATGTGCATAATCATAATTAATGGAAAAGAAGCTATGACAAACTGAGTTTGATCTCCAAAACCCACATGGTGAAAGAAAAGACTTGATTCCCACAAACTGTCTTTTGACCTCCATACACGCTGAGGCGCGCACACACACACACAAACACACACACACACACATTAATAAATAAATAAATAAATAAATAAATAAATAAATAAATGTTAAAATGGAGCTTCCCTTTGTATATAACATACACTCACTGAAATCTATATTTTTGGCAAAGGATGTCTGCAGTTTCATACTGTCTGTCAAGTTCTTTCTGGAAACCTAGTTTCAATATAGTATTCACAGAATACTGAAAAAAGAACAGGTCTAAGAAATGGGTCTCAAACCACATGTACACAGTGTGTATCAATCATGTTGCCTAGCACTGTTGCAGGACTGTTTTCAGTTAATTAAAAAAAAACTTCAGAAAATTTTCTGTGCTTTAATAAGTTATTTTATTCAATGACTTCAAATCCCGAGGACACTAAGGAACATTTCTGAAAAGAGGGCAAGGAGAACAGACATAAGTTTCTGTTTTCTGAAGGTGGTTGAGATCTCTCTCTTATTAACAATCACTGATTTTCATACAAACTAAAATATATGTAAACATGTCAAGCCAAGGTGATCTAAATAAAAACCAAACAATTTTAATTTGGCCAGTGAATAATATAAAATTACATAATTAGGGTCTTTTAATTAAATATAATAAATTAACTCTTGTACATTTTTGAAATAGGTGAGAATAAGAAAAAAGAAAAATGAGGTGGGTAGAGATACAGTCATACACAATAGAAACCATAACACATCTAACAATATTGAGAAACCTTAAAAATATAATAATTGAGAGGAGATGCAAAGCAATTTATATTCCGTGTTTGTAAGATGTCTAGAATAAACAGACCCATAGGAATAAGTGCATTGTGGTGGTTGTCATGGGCAGAGTCAGGGTAAAATGTAGAATAGATGCTTTAGAAGTATGAAGCTTTATTTTGGAATAAAAGAAGTATTTTGGAAGATGTTTGATGTAGTGCTATGCATCATAAATACACAAAATGTTATTAAATTGCTCACTAGAAAATAGTTAATTTTACTAGCAACATGGTACATACTACAATCCCTGCCCTTGGAACACTGAAACAGCAAGCCTCACTGGGATAGCCACTGAACATGGCTTAACATGATACAGTAAGACTGGGCCCAAGCCCTCATATCAAGGCTGGAGGAGGCAACTGAGTAGGAGGAAAAGGGTCCCAAGCACAGGAAAAGAGTTGGAGACACCCCACTCCCATTCTTGAGATTTCCACAAGAACACCAAGCTACAAATGTATTAAGTATGTACAGAAGACCAAACTCAGACTCAGACAGGGTCCTTGATTGCTGCTTCAGTCTCTCTGAGCCCCTATGAGTCCTACTTCATTGATTCTGTGGGCCAAATTCTTGTGGTGCCCTTGACCCTTCTGGTTCCTACAATCCTTCCTAGCCCTCTTCTACAGAATTCCCCAACCTCTGCCTAATGTTTGACTGTGTGGCTCTGCATCTGCACTCGTCAGTTGCTGGATGAAGCCTGACAATGACTGACTTAGGCACTATAACGTATAAACAGCTGTTCTTAATCTAAGATAATCTCATACACAAAGGACATTACATATGTATCAATAAATGCATTTTTAATTTTCATAGTGCAGGCATAGGTTCTATTGCTCGCATCAAGTAAATAAAATCTAAGAGCTCTACTCAACATTCTGCAATGCACAGGACCGGCCATCTAACAATGAAAGATCCTATCTAGTATGTTGCTGATGCTGAGGTGGGAAAATCTCGCTGTAAATCAGCCATGCATTTTGAATTCTGGGTGAATGGTAAAGATATTTTATATTCATGCTATCCAGTCTCGAGGCATGAAGCTATCGAACACTTGAAATATGGCTAGTGTGACTGTGGGCCAGTTGGGATCCTGAGTAAATAAGTATAAATAAGACATAGCTTTCAGCGTCAGAGCACTTGATTTCTGGAGAGGAAAGAGATTCATAATAGTAATTTACCGTAGGAGAATTTAATAGCATTGAAGTAGAGGATTAAGTCTATGTTAAATTCTGGTACTAGGGCTCAGATAATTAGCAGTTTTCTAAGGGAAATTTACTGAAGAAGTCTATTAAAGTATTGATTTTTCTCATGAAAAAGAACACACATGACAAGACATTATCTTTAACATTTTAATCGAGCTTTAAAATTAAAGTATCACCTCCTCAGAGGTGATACTCTATGCCTTTAATCCCAGCACTGGGAAGGCAGAGTCAGGCAGAGAGATGTCTGTGAATTCAAGACCAGCCTGATCTACAAAGCAAGTTCCAGGACAGACAGGAAGAGAAAGCCTGGCCTGAAAAACAAAAAGCCAAAAACAAACAAAAAATTCATTTAGCATTTAAAATAAATTTGCTCAGATAAATTGTTGGGAAACTTAAGTTTAAAAAAAGGAAGAAAGAGAAAACGATAGCTTGCTGTGTCTCCTAGAAAAGGCTGCTTAAACAATTACAATATCAATAGGCATTCTAATGCAGAAAGAGAAAAATAAATCCTCTCACCGGCAGAGATCCAAACTCTTGACAAAGAACTCCAAGGCAATGACTGCTGAAATAGGGAGAATTAGCATTTCTCAGAGCTGAGACCCTTATTGATTAGTCAATACAAAATAGCCAGCCCTGAAAGCATATGCATATGAACAACAACAAAGGACTCAGCAGTTGTATTTGTGTGTATGTGTGTCTGTTTGTGGTGTGCACATAAAACAATAATAATCACAGCAAACGAGGCCATCAATTTGAGAGAGAAAGAGAGAGACAGAGAGAGAGAGAGAGAGAGAGAGAGAGAGAGAGAGAGAGAACTGAATTTCATCCGAGAGTTGAGGATGGAAAAGGAAGATGGAAATGATGTAATTATGTTTTAATTAAAATATATTTTTAAAAATTGATGGGTCTATCATGACTGTAAGAATATTAAAATCTAAATCTAAAATAGGTTAGCCATTGTCACATATCTCTTTGAAGCTTAAGTTATTCAATATTCCCTGTAGGATACTTAATGATTCCAAGCAACACATATTCTGTCAGCTCATTTCCCTTCCCAGTATGTTGGTGTAATTTGTATCTAAAGAAATATGTGGAAAACCTTAATAATCTTGAGTGCCAGAACTCACTAAAGGGAATCTTCCTTTTTAAATAAACAAATTAGTGAAAACATCAGATAAGCAATAATATTACTATGACCTAAAAATAAAAGGAAATATTTATGAATTGAGAAAGGGAAGAAAATTATATTAAATATCTTATTCTGCAGTTATTCTTACATGTTTTCTCTGTTCTCTGAGAACCTATATTTGACGGACAACTATTTATTAAAGAATAACTTTAAATAATACCCTTCTAGAGTATATAGCTTAATCCCCCCCCCCATGAAAATGAGCTGGGTTGGATGGCTTGCTTGCAAAGAATGGAACACATAAAGGGAAAACGAATGGCTTTTTAGTTGAGAACAAACTTGCAGGTGCCTCCTGGACCAGGTGATACCAGTGATAGTGACTCTGATATCAAGTCCTGTTTGACATGATGTGATGAGCAAGAACACCTCACGGGTCTTCTTCCACTAAACCTATAACCTCCGACTAATAAGGAGACTATTGCATTCAAATCTTAAGAGGCATTCTACAATGTGTCCAACTAGTCTTTAAAAGAACCAAGGCCGAGAACGTGAAAAAAAAAAAAAAAAACTGAGCCATTGTCATAGACTTGATTAGAAACCCAAAAATATGTGACACAGTCATTGTGAGGTCTGAAACTTAAATTTAAAGCAGAAAATGAAGATTAGTGGGAAAACTGGTGAAATGCAAACAAAATTTGGTAATAGTGTTGTATTAGCATTTAATTATGTTTTCAAGTAAATGTACCATGCATATATGATGGAGGTGGGTCTTGTATCTTATCTGTTGCTTTTATTGGTTAATTAATAAAGAAACTGTCTAGGCCCATTTGATAGGCCAACCCTTAGGTGGGTGGAGTAAACAGAACAGAATGCTGGGAGAAAGAAACCGAGTCAGGGCAGTCGCCATGATTCTCCCACTCCAGACAGACACAGGTTAAGATCTTCCCTGGTAAGCCACCTCGTGGGCTACACAAAATATTAAAAATGGGTTAGATCAATATGTAAGAGCTAGCCAATAAGAGGCTGGAACTAATGGGCCAAGCAGTGTTTAAAAGAATACAGTTTCCATGTAATTATTTCGGGTAAAGCTGGCCGGGTGGCGGGAATGCAGCCCACTGCAGCTCTCCTCACTATACATATAAGATTTTGTCATTAGAAGAAACTGTTGCAGACACTCCCAAATTGTGCAAAAGCTAATATTGGTGTATTTATTTCTTCCTTGTTTTGTTTCTGCTTCATGCATTTTGGATGAGCTCTATAGTTATATACATACACATTTATAATTATTATCATTTCATGGTACATCTACATTCTTATTTGTATATAATGTCTTTGTCACTAGTTCTTTCTTTGAGATGTACCTTATCTTACATAAGTGTCACTGCCACTACATTTTTAAATTAATTTTTATGTTATAAATGGTATTTCAGTATTCTTAATTTTAACCCACCTAGTTTAAATTTGAAACAAATTTATTTTAGGTTGCATGCTGTTAAAATTTGTTCATTGTCAAGTTTGTCTTTTGATTAGTATAGACTATTTACATTTACGGTAACCATAAATATGCAAAAACTAAAAATCTCTTGTATTTTATTTGATTTTTATTGTTCTTTTGTCTTATTCCTTTTTTCTTTTACTTAAATCTCTTTAAATTGATTCATTGGTTTAATATAATTCCAATCAACCTCTTAGACACTTTTTCTTG
Organism: Alexandromys fortis; assembly: GCF_014885135.2. Taxonomy (NCBI): domain Eukaryota; kingdom Metazoa; phylum Chordata; class Mammalia; order Rodentia; family Cricetidae; genus Alexandromys; species Alexandromys fortis. The sequence continues at coordinate 652,733 of NW_026068166.1, forward strand.
ACATAAACAAGAGTTATCTAAAAATATAATGGAAAAACTGCCAGGCATAGAATAAATAAAGCAGTCTTGAAAACTCATACTAAACTAGGAAGATTCACTGTACCTAATATTAAGCCTTACAACCTAGTCTCAGAACTCAAGGCAATACAGCATCAGTGGAGAGATATAGAAGAGTGGAGAGGAGCAGATATTGAGAAAAGAAGCCTCTACCTAACTGATCATTTGTAGTAGGTGGTACGGGATTGAACATAGGGTCTTGGTGCACGCTAGCATTTAGTTTACCATTGCACTATACCCCAGACTCTGAAATTGATATTTATCAGAGCTTAGCATATAGGCAAAAAAGAAAAGTCAACTGTAACATACATGCAGAGTCCCATACAGGCTCCCTGGTTGTTGGTTGAGTCTCTTTGAGCCTCTAAGAGCTCAGGTTAGTTGATTCTTTGAGTTGCCTTGTGGTGTCCTTGACCCTTCTAGTGCCTTCAATTCTTCCTCCTCCTTTTCTGTAGGATTCCGTGAGCTCCACTTAAAGTTTGCCTGTGGCCATGGGTGTTCATCTTCTGTTTCCATGAGATGTTGTTCAACACTTCTCTGATGACAATTGTGGGTGGGAATGGGGGTGCTTTGGAGAGAGAGACTGGGAGGAGAGGAAGGAGGGGAAACTGTAGTCTGAATGTAAAAGAAAGGAATACATAGATGAATAAATAAATTTATTAAAAGAAAAATCAAAACAACTTAGCTTTAAATCTCACACATTACAAAAAAGTAGCTCAGAATAGATTTTCAAATTAGGAAGAAAATATAAAATGATATTAAAAACTAGAAAAAGTGAGTAAATGTTTAGAAATACAAATTATCATAGGATATCCCTATACATCTATGAAAATGGCTTAAAAAATAGTGGAAGTACCAAATGCTCGAATGGATTTACAGCAAATAGATCAGTCTTATGTTGCTAGTGGGAATGTAGTGATGAAGTTAGTGTGGCAAAGAATTTGCCAGTTTCCCATTTAACATAAATGTGGACCCACATACAACCCAGCAGTTTCATGATTAAAGATTTATCCTAAACTTCCCAAGATATGTTCTGATGGGTATTATTCACTAATCCCAAACTAGAAACAGTCAGAAAGTATTAAATAGTTATAGAAATGAAGATGCACACATGTACCAGCAATACTACATTACAAAGAACTAAAATGCAGTGGATTATCAATAATGGAACAATTTGTATAAATAAGCCAAGGGAATTTGCTGAGTAAGTTATGATCTTAATGATCTTATACAGTTACATGCTGTCTGATTCCATTTATACAGCATTCTAGAAATGGCTGACTTGAAGACTGGGAACAACATGGGTACTGTAGTTTGAATGTGACTGAACACTTGGGATCTAGCTAGTTGTATTATTGGGAAAGGTTGGAGAACCTTTGACAGGTGGATCTTCAATGGGTCATTAAGGATGAACCTTAAGGTTTCATAGCCCAGCCCTGTGTTTTATACTTTCTTGGCTTTGTGCTTACGAACGCAATCTGACCAGCCAGCCTCCTGTATCTGCCAACAACGTTACCTCTTGTCAGGTATCTTTTGACAGCAATATAAAAAGCAACTGATACAAGTAAAATAGAAAGAGGAGGGTGTGACCCTAAGGGATAAGACAGGTACCATCACTTTGTAGTTGGACATGTTTTCTAGCATGATTGTGTCAATATCAGTATCCTAGCTATGAGTTACAGGTTTTTTTGTTTGATTGTTTGTTCTGTCTTTTGCCACTTCACCCTTGGGAAAATACTTATTTCCCTGGATTGTTTCTCCTGAGCACTTGTGAATTTATATTTATCTCAAAGTTTCTAGTGTGAGATAATGTAGTAAATAAACTTAAATTAGATCATTCATTTTAATCCTTCCCTTTTTATTTTATGTCATTTGATATTTTACTGTCAAGGACACTGAGGTGCAAAAAGCTGACAGGACTTCTTGTGGCCACTAAAGTTTTTTCTCTCTGCCCTTCACTCAGTTATGATGTTTTATAATACAGAAATAATGTCTCGCGTTTTTTTAACCTCCATATTACTTCAAGGAATGTTGAGCACATACTAGCACTCTGTGAAGTTCACTGTCTGAGTGAACAGAGCATATGTGTGCATGCACATAGATATTTTGCTACTATGCTTCACTCTGATATATAAGTATCTGAACATGAAAAGTACAAAGCAAAATCTTCAAATGATCTAATTTGATTAAAGAGTTTTTATAAAGGTGGTAACTTCTAGGTTCTTTATTTTTCTTAATTTCAATTGTTTGGGGAACATACGATTGCTTTCATGTTTAAAAACTCAAAAATTACAAAAAGATATCAAAAGAAAATTCATTCCCCTACCTCTATGAACTATGCACTCAATTCCACATGCCACAGTAATTGTGGTAGACTAGGCACCCAGCCACTAAAGGATTAACAGACAAAGACTTCACCATTATACCACAGCAGAAAGAATAGGACACGAGGGAAATGTGCTAGACAGTAATTAAAGTATTGCTTGTAGCTAGGCAATGGTGTGTGTGTGTGTGTCCATTTTATTTTAGAGAAGTGTTTTTATAGTCAGGCTGAGCTTCTTTATGTGCAGTTTCCTGGCATTTAATCATGCTATTTGCAGAAGGGAAGTCCAGATTGGTCAGGGTATAGTTCAGGAAGTTTCGAATAAGCACATATTTTACATAAATGCAAACACTTTCCAGCAATGGAATCTCTGCTCTTCAAGCAAGTGCAATACTGGTTGATAAAACTCAGTCCTTGTCAAAGGATCTGGTCATAGGATGCACAACTGAAGCTGTGTGTTACTCAGTTACAGCAGTGCAGAGCTAATGGTTTGAGATCCCTGGACCGCACTTAGAAAACTTCCCTTATGGAGACAATTTCCAATTTCTAGACACTTACTAATGGCATTTTCTTTACAGTAATCAGCATTTCAATCTTGTCACATATTCGCATATGATATTTAAGGAAATACAAACATGATGTGTGTGTGTCTGTATGTATGTATTTATGTCTGTGGTAACATTCCTACACATATTTGTTTTGCACCTTACTTTTCTTTCTCAACCCTATATCTTACATACACACATTAGCTTTCTAGGGCTGCCATAATATAATAACACATAATGCCGTAATGAATTCATAAGCAAACTAGGTGGCTAACCCAATAAAAGCTATATTATCTATTGTTGGAAGTAGAAATAGATTCAATTTTTAAAGACCTTATCTTCAAATAGGATTACATGAAAGGAAATCGAAATCAATGTGAGAGTTTGGAGGTGCCTGAGATATAGTTCAACTTAGAAGAAAGAGCTAAACCATTTTAAATGATTATGTAACATTCCATGACAAGGATATATATGGGTTTATTTAAGAAGTGCCCTGAAAAGTATCAGGGTTTCACTTCAGTTCTTGATCCCAATATCAATATAAATAACATAGAAAAGAATTATAGTAGTTGAGACTTACCAGCATCGTACCCAAATATAAACTATTTCTATCAACTTTCAGTTCTTTCATAGCAAAATACACTAAGGGAGGACAGGAAATTTAAAGTGTTTAGGGAATACTAAGTATCTGAGAAAAGCCCAGGGATGCATGAAAAAAAATCTATGTTAATGATCAAAAGAAAATTACCCTTCCCAAATATTAAAATCATCATAAAACTACTTAAAATCCAAATAGTTTAGTGTTAGAATAAAAAGAGGCAAACAGAATTCAGAGTTCATAAACAAATGAAATAGTTTTTGGAAACATTATGTGGAAAAAAGATGTTATTTTCATTTAAAATAGAGGATGTTTTATTCTATAACTTGCTGATACTTTTTCCTTCTCTCTTGAAAAGACTATATTCTCTCTTGATCCATGCACTATAGAAGTAAATTTCAAGGGCATTAAAGTTCTAAATGTAAAATCACCTTTTCTAAAATGACAGGAGAACATAAATTCCCAAGAAAAACTTCGTATTGCTAACTACATAAAGGTAGCAAAGATAAACAATCGACAAATCAAAGTGTGTGCTGGCAAGATGGCTGGCTCAGTAGGTAAAGATGCTTGCCACCAAGCAAGGCTAACTACCTGAGCCTAGTCTCCAGTACCCACATGGTTGAAGGAAAAAAAGACTCCCAAACGTTCTCTGACTTTCACAAATGTGCTGTGCTGAACACACGCATGCACACAAAAAATAATTTATTTAAAACAATAAAGAATTCAAATTAATCAAATATTATATTACTAAAAATTGTGCATACTTTAGTATACAAATATATCCCTGGAGTTAATTTTAATATAATATTGATATTGATTTTGAGAATTTCATATGTATATACAATGTGTTCTTTCTTATCATATTCATCCTCCAGTCCTACTCAATTTTGTGTCCTCTTGTTTTTTTGCCCTCATTGGTTTCACTTTGTTCTACCCATATGCTACTGGATGTGGGACCATCGAATGGAGCATGGTTGGCCTTCCAGGAGTCATATCCTTAAAGAAAAATGTCTTTCCCACCCCTAGAAGCTGAAATAATTAGATGAATAAATAATAAATTAGAATTTTGGAATTAGAATCTTGTAAAGCTATAAAGAAAAATAAAATTGTAAAATTTTCAAGTAAGTGATAGAACTAGAAAACATTGTATAATTGCATAATTTTATTTATTTATTTATTTATTTATTTGGTTTTTCGAGACAGGGTTTCTCTGTGGCTTTGGAACCTGTCCTGGCACTAGCTCTGTAGACCAGGCTGGTCTCGAACTCACAGAGATCCGCCTGCCTCTGCCTCCCGAGTGCTGGGATTAAAGGCGTGAGCCACCATCGCCCGGCAATTGCATAATGTTAAAGAAGGCTAGCAACTCAGGCTGGGGAGATAGCTCGGGGAGTAAGAGCACTATTTGCTACACAAACATAAAGACCTTAGTTCAGATACCCAAAAGCAATGTAAAAATTGTCAGGGCCACACACACCTTTAACCCTAGTGCTATAGCACTCTGGGACTGGTGAGAATGGTTCCCTGGCATTCACTGATCACAAGTTTAGCTGGAAAGCAGTGTGGTTCAGGTTCCCTGAAAATCTCTGTCTCAAAAGAACTGGGTGGAGAGGAGCAGAGGGCATCCATGGACATATGCGCCTGCATGCAAACAATGTGTCACGCACGGGGCAGGGAGAATGAGACAACTCAATAGAAACTTGAAATTTGTTTAATTAAAATGTCCAATTCAAAGAAGATACCCAGGATAGTTGGACTAGTGTTGTGATCTAGCTGCCCTCACTCCTCCTGGCTGACAGTGGAACTTCCTTGTGGTCTGTAATTGACAAGGATGTTTGTGTTCTTTCTGACCTTCCACAGAAGTAGTAGAGGCATAAAAGGCTAGCTCTGGGCAAAATAAAGGTGACTGTTCTTCCACCTGTAAAGAAGCCTCCATGTCTCAATCCCGGCACATCCTGCCAGTCTTGGCATCCAGGCCGTGCTAGCAGTGTGCCAGACAAGAAACAATGAAAAGATGCTCAAAGACACCAAACAACTTTTCATTCGACAATATTAAAAATGGTAAATTCTAGTATAAAGGACATCCTTTATTGTTCGAAAGTAAGTCAATCACTGTCACATTTAAGGAACAAAATATACTACCTATCCTAATTTAAAACAAACAAGCCTTTCCTTCAGTCTCTATATCTCTGAAAGCCAAAATTCTACAGAAACAAAATTGCCAGGATAGAAGACTAAAGTCTCTGTGTAAAGATGCTTAGTGTAGTATGGTCCATGGTGGTAAAAGTACAAATAAATCAAACATCTATGCTTCATTTTTTTACTAAATTATGGAATTATGAGGGCCTTCCAGAATGTATTAATGTCCAGTCCATTTAATTCTTCTACTGCCTCCCCTAAATAGGTAGACATGATGATATTTTAACAAACAAAATCTATTTGAAGCTTTTCATAATTCAAAAAGACAAAATTTATCCTATGAAGTTATCTGAATTAGACAGAGAAAGTAACATATATATACACACATTATTTTGTATTTATATCTTTGGATTCTCAAAGAAACAGGGGTAAAAATAAGACAGAAGAAATAACAATTATGTTAAAAAGAAAAGTATACAGCCTTGCTCACTTTGATATAGTCAAATTAATATCAAACAGAACTAGTTTACGCTATATTTTGAGGACAAACTCATAGCTGTTATGTGGTAATGGTACACTTGAGTGTATGAGTACTCAAGCAGGGAGGCTAATAAGATTGAGGATGAAATGCATGCTTAGGCACAGTCAGAAGCCCACTAAGCCAGTTGGTTCTAGAACAGGATTCTTTTCTCTGTCCCGGTTCTCCCCTGTCTCAGACCAGCTATGCTTATTTCATTTTCAGCCCACAGGGATAAAATACATCAGGGCTGTATTCCATCTGTCACGGAAGTGGAGTGGAAGTCTGTGACATAGTGGCAGCTGCTATTTGACTTTCCTAGAGCTGGGGTTCTTACTCTAGGTCCAGCATAAATTCCTAAGATGACATCTGTCAAAGCTTGTTAAGAACTTTGACCACTTCCCTCATAGTTTTCTATAGTGAGCACCCCAATTGTTAAGCACTGTAGTATGCAACTCAGCAAGCCTGCTGCAAATTCACACTGGTGCTGTATTTCAGAACTGGGCAAGGAGATGCTTGAGAACAACACTAAGCTTTTGGATCATCTTCCTGCCTTCGTTTCTAAGTGGTACTCTAAGCCTGCAGAGTCTTGGAAAAATAAGTAGTTTCTGCTTACTACACAGGCCCCTTTTAGATGATACCAGAAAGTACTCAGTCAGGAGGTCTTTTTTGTTTTTGTTTTGTATACTGGGTTAGGAGTGATAGACTATAAAAACCAACATCCATAATCTGCTTCTAGTTCTGCCATCAAGTAGCTAGGAAACTTTACGGTAAATCAAGTTATTTGGTTCATCACAGACTTTGTTACATGCTCTCCAAGGCCCCTGTAGCCCTAGGCACCACAATTTTATATTTTATTTGTAGAAAGAAAATATTGCCTCTCATTCTAAAGATCAAGCATGCAAATATTTTGCAACCAGTGCATAGCTACTTATACCATTTTCCCTCAAAAGCCTACATAGACACCCCTGCCAGCAATTCCTTTGCACATGAGTCTGTAGACCTATCAAAGTATACACCCTGACAATCTGAAAGTATTTAGCTTTATGAAGAGCTCATTTTGTGACTTTGTCAGTATGTCATTGAAGATTTCATGACTTAGCTGTTCTTTTCTTTCCTGCTTTCTTTTTGTTTGAATACACATGGACTGCATTCTCTACCAGAATTACATATCACATTTGTGACTTTTGTTTTCTTAGGACATAATCACCTTCCTGACTCAGCACAGTGTTTGTGGGAGGGTTGCGGCGGTGTGGCTGGGTGGGTATTCTCAGAAAGATCTAGTCCTCCAGCCTATTTCAGAATGATTGAAACTGAATCTGCCTTGTAAAAAGATGTCCATGGGAATTACATGCATAACGCAGTTTGCGGTATAGCAAAACACTTCACCTACAAACATATAGAATAATATCCAATACCGAAGAGAGAGGAAGATGTGACCCACCTGAGAGCTCTCACAGAGATTGCTACAACACTTCTTTAGCTCTATAGTCTTTACTCTCCTTCTCTGTATAATGCAACCCTTAAATAACAGGTCACGATCATTTCATTCCGAGGAATTTCTGGCAGCTTTAAGAAAGGAGACAAACCACAGAAGACTTTTCTTGCCAGAGATTTGAAGTACCTACCACTTAGGTAAGAGGGGTGTAATTTTCCAGGCAGAGCATCTAACATGGACAAGTACTTGTGAAAAAGAAACTTCAAGGGTTCCTCTAATAACCCCACGTTAGTGGCCAGAATGTCCATGGCAAGGAAGCAAAAGTATGACCAGGAAGTAAGATAGAGAAGTTGTTGGCAGTATAAATGAATACCAGGCAGCTGAGTAAACTAGCCATGAACAGTGCTACTCATACCTTTTGAAGTCAGAGCAGATATGCAAATAATAGCATGATAAGAGACTTTCCAGCAGAGCAAGGGTCATAATATTATAGTGAGCTGAGAATTAGGAAAGGGGAGGTATGGTATGAAGGTAAAGACATAAAGACATAATAATTAATGAAAAGAGAGGCCATGAATTTAAAGGAAAGAGGGGGAGGAAAGCATACGTAGGGAAGGTAGAATTATTGTAGTCATACTATAATATCAAAAATTTTCAAATGTACATAAACAAGGCAGAAAAAGGCAACATACCGAAAAAGCTGTTCTCTGATTTTTGCACCAAATATAAATAAATGTTTTATAATAATAGGAAAATTTTAATATATATTGCTGTTTAATTGCCAAGAGTGCCTATTTTTTCATTATAAATGAAAGTCATCTTCTGGTAGTGAGAGAGATGTTCTCCATTATTGTCTCGAAGTTTCTATCTCTAATTTTCCTCCAGTTGAATCAATTCTTCTTGTTACAAGAATATGCAGTCATTCTACCTGTTCTATAAGTTATTTTAAACTTTTACACAAAATCTTTTGGCAAAATTTTATGTTGAATATGTTATATTTGAACTACATAACACTGAAATCTACACAGTCACCAACCAAACTTTTAGAGCTTATGATCATTCTACTTTATATTGCCTTTTCATAGAGATCTGTAGACATACCTGTAAAGTAATAAGACAATTCAAGGATTAGCAAAGTTAAAAGAAAATTGGTTTATAGGATAGAATTCTTTCTGTGACAACAATATAATAATAATAATATCCCATGTATATGTGTGGTGTAGAATAGTGATATCTTCTAGCAATATATATTATATTTAATTACATATTAGCCTATAGAAAAAATGATGCTCTTGGTTCATATAAGTACACACATACATATATGGTTCATAGATTGCCACTCTTCAGAGGTTAATCCCACTTTAATATTGCAACTCTTAGATGATTCACAAAACTGTCATTCTCCAGTATTTCTTGTCTTTGTTATAAAGAAAAGTAATCAAGATGTAGCCAAGGGAATGAATCAAACCGTATGCTTCTCTTTTCCCAGTTCTGCAATACTTTTATTGGGAAGTGTTTAAGTCATCCTTGAAAGAAGAAAAGTTATATAAGGATACTCATAGGTATGAAAGTCAGAAAGTTTTGTAAATTTTACTACTCTTACTCCACTTGATATTTATTTCTAATCTGTTTTTGGGTCTAACTATTAAGCTTATGCTAATTTTATGTATTCAAAATTAATCTCTGATGCATTTTATGCTAAATGGAAAAATCTCTTCTCTTTTCAGTACTCCTTTTGCCCTTCTGTCCTTTAACAGACAAACATGAAGTTCATAATAATATTGGAGCAAGTATTTCAGAATGGCATTGTTTGATCAGTTTAATCATTCAATATGTATTACTTGATCATTCTATACATTTTGAACACTAACAGATAGATTTGAGGATGGAAAGTACAAAAGTCACTGACTTCAAATAATTTGCAGTTGGGGAGATAAATGAGGAAATCAGCCATAGGATAGCCTGTTCTACATTAAAAGAGAGATTCGTGCCAAAATCCACATTTGAACTGGAGATAGCTGTGTCTTTTGTGCTTCTGAGAAAGTCTAGTGGGCAATTAAAACATGGTGTTTGAGTTAGAAGATGCAGGAGCAATCTGATTCCACCTTATAATTGCCTATACATTTGGGTGTTTCATAGGCCAGTTCATCCCACAACCAACAGACCACCCATGGCCAATGCTAACTGTGAGCACAGCCTACTCAGAGTTTGTAATGTTACTTAGAACACTATGAGATCTTTTGTGATTCTTTTGACTGCTTGTTTGCTCAGCTCTCAACTGTGTGCTTTTTAGATGCCAATTTCGTATTGTAATGTCAAATGTACCTGGCATGTTCGCCACTGTTTGGCTTGTTCTTAAGGCCACATCTAATTTCTGTGTCGAATGGCTTTCTGGACCTTCCTGGCTCTCTTTCTGGAATCTAACTGATGATTATCCTAATTGTCCTCCTGGAAATATTGCCTTCCAAAACTTCTCAACTCTGAACTAACTCTTTCTTGTTTTCCAATCCACCCTCCTCATTTCTAAGCCCCTTTAGTTTTTGGTCTATGTACTATTTATTCTATATTGCGTTTAATAATGGAATATTCTCCATATTTATATTTGAACTGCAAACTTTTGTGAATATGTTTTTCATATTTGTAGCACCCTGAAGAACCCAGTAGAAAGGCTTGAAACAAATGAGAAGTAAATAAATCCCAACAAATGTTAAGTTAAATAGCTCCAAATTGTGTAGTTAGTTCTACAGAGGCATTCGGTGATAATATAATGCTGAAATAAACACCAAAGTTGATCGTGTTTCAGGACATTATTTATTTAAACACTCACTTTTTAATCCAACTAGTTATATCTTTCAGTGATAAATTAGGTCTAAACCTATTTTTGCATTTTAATGTCATCAAATAATTCATCTAATTAAAAAAATATTCTTAGATAAGTGAATGCAAGGAAAAATGTTATCTAAGTTTGGGGGTTGGGTCAGTAAAGTCAGAAAAAGTGCTTGTGCAAGCATGAGAACCCGAGGTCAGGTTCCCAACACCAATATAAAAATCTGAGCAGGGCACAGTTCTATAAGGATAGCACTGATGAGACAGACAAGAAGATCCTTAGGCCCACTAGCCAAATCAGTGAAAGTTGCTACCTGCAAAAATTTGGTATAAAGGGATAGAGGAAGACACTTGACATTGACATATGACATCCAAATGCATGTGTGCATGCCTGTGTCTGGGTATACACACACACACACACACACACACACACACACACGTCCACAAGCATAGAGCACACCCATACAGAGAAATAGAAGAGTCATCAGAATATGATGCTTAAATTTTAATTCACAAATTCTCTAAGGATATGCCTTTTATATGACAGAACTTTCTGTCTTTGAATTAAGATATAATAGCATCATTTTGACCATTCACTTTCTTTCATCCAAGCCCTCCCATGCACACAATTCCTTGCCTTGCTCTCTCTCGAACATGTCTCTTTTCTTTAGTTGTTGTTATGTATGTATACATGAGCATGCTTAAATACATAACCACAACGTGCTCAGTCTTTCTAGTGTTTCTTGTATAAGTTCAGGGCTTACCACTTGTCATTGTATAACCAATTAGGGGACTCATCCCTAAAAAGGTCTATTTTTCCCACTGTCAGAATTCCTTAGTTGTCTGTAGTACTTTGTGATGGAGGAAGGTCATTGGTTAAAAAATAAAGAAACTGCCTTGGCCCATTTTATCTAGCCTCTTCTCGGCTAACTCTCGCACCTGGACTAGCCCATTTCTAATAAAGTGTGTATCACCGAGGTGTGCTTACCGGGAAGATTCTAGCCTACGTCCATCCTGGGCAGGAGCTTGATCGCGTCTGTCTCAGAGAGCAGAGCTACGCGTCTGCCCGGGAGAGGGGAGCATGGTGTCTCTGAGTTCACTTCCTCTTCCTCCCAGCATTCTGTTCTGTTTACTCCACCCACCTATGTTCTATCCAATAAAATGGGCCAAGGCAGTTTCTTTATTTTTTTAACCAATGACCTTCCTCCATCAACTTTGTCTATGGGTTGTGCTCTGTGAGATTTCTGAACCGTCTTCCATGCTAGCATGTCAATAGTTGTACTTCTTCAAGTATTGTTTATACATATATATATATGTGTGTGTGTGTGTGTGTGTTTATTTGCTTGTGTATGTGTGTGTATGTATGGACTCATATATATTTAGTATATTATGAATGCTTATTAGGAATATTTAGTACCCAGGTGCTTCATGAATATTTGCTCCTTCTATCCCTCACTCTATGTGTTCAGTGCACATTTGTTTGACTTGCTGACTACTTATCCTTAACACATTCCCGGAGGCAATTATGTGTATCTCTTTCCTCTGAATTTCACATTTGGTGATATCACGTTGCTAGTTATAAATCTTCCAGGGTGAGATCATTTTCACCACAGAAATCAGCAAATTATGCAATTAATGTCTCCCTGGGAATAAGAGCCAATTATTTGACATTTACTAGCATGCCTCTATTTTCATGGTCTTTCATGTTCTCCATGTGACCTCTCGAACCTTAGCATTCTTCGCTGAACTTCAAAAAGTAGCTTTGTTTCTTGTTGCTTTCCCTTCAAACAAAAATTCTCTCTCTTAGGAACAGTCTGTGTTTGCCATGCCACCTTTGCTTAATCAGTTCATGACCCCCTCTCAGATAACATACCCTACACACATTCCGGAACTTTCAAAACTCAGAATCTGCATCTTTAGCAGGCGACTTTAGCACATTCACCTTTGCCACATGGTGTTTAACTATCCACAAATTTATATTCTTCATAATTTTTTTCTTTTTGAGGATTTTTATACTGTATATAATTGCCCCATAATAAGTATTATGATTAATAAACAGAGTATAGTAAATGAATATTCAATAAAAGGTCTTTTTGTTAGTATCACAGTCATAACACATTTAATATATGACCTTGAAATCAGAATGAAACATAGGACTACTGCCTTCCTTGGCTCCCTTAAAGTATCTGGCCAAATGGAAGTTTAAAATACCTACCAGTAGTGATTCTCCTAACTAATGATAGCGACTGCAAATTCTACAATATTTGGCAGTACACATATATCTATGAGGTCGTTTCTAGGACTTTGAAATGCAAAAATATTGGGCTCATTACCAACTTAGGCTACATAGTGAGTTTGAGTACAATCTTGGCTACATAGTGAGACTCTGTTTGAAATTTGAATCATGAAATAATTCATGTAACATCTTGATTGCGGGTATAAACATTACATAGAGGGCAGAAAACAAAAGAATCCTGGTGTGGTGGCACACATCTGTAGTCCCAAGACTTGAAAATCTGAGACAGGAGGATTATAACTTAAATACCAGGACTATATAATGAATTCAGAGTCAGACTGAACAACTTGGAAAGATCCTGTTTCCAAATAAAATAAAATAATTAAACACCTAAAGAAGAGGGCTGGAGAGATGGCTACATGGTTAAGAGCAAAGACTGCTCTTCCAGAGGACCCAGGTTGAAGTCCCAGCACCCACATAGCAGTTCACTACTGTCTGTAACTCCAGTTCCAGAAATTCTGAAACACTCACATAGACATAAATGTAGGCCAAACTATAACACACATGAAAAAAATAAAATAAAATAAATTTAAAAAGAAACACGTGAAAAATAATAGCTACATAAAATGCTTAGATTAGTGTAACATATAAGCAAATGACTCTAGCTACCATTAAAATTAAAATCATTCATAAGCATCATATGCTGATTTCTGGGGAAACTTGGATGTTAATATATCTAAACCTAGTAATTTCATGGCAACTAAGTTTGAGACAAATTTCTCTGACTCATATCTTTTTCTTTCATAGGTGAGCTTAAAGGAAGGGCTTTCCTAACCAACTTTTTCTCATTTTCTTATACACACACACACACACACACACACACACACACACACACACATTGTTTCATGAGTAGTCTCTGAATAGTATGCACATTAGTAAAACTTCACTGAAACCAATCTGCTCCCACACATTCTGATCCCATTTTGACGACACATAACTGTTGGCGAGGACAATTTCAACAATGAAGAAGTGGGAGAAACAACTGCATTTTATGTAAATACTTATTCATTTAAAAGCAAAAGGGCATATATAATGATATTACTTAAGATTGTAAATAAAAGTCAGTATTTAAAATAAGATTTCTTTACAATAATATTTCTCAACAGTAGAAAGCATTGTCTTATCTTTACAATTACTAAATCTATGCCTGAGAAAACATTATTCTACAAGCTTTAAGATTTGTTCTCTGCAAAGAATCATCCATGTGCTCTAAGAAGAATTTAAGAGTTGTTGATTCTTATTAAAAAGAATGACTGAAGAATGTCAATTATCTAACATATTAATTGGTTTGATTCTATAAATATTAACACAGTCAAATATGTACATACATATATGTGTGCATGTATGTATGTATCATGTATGTGTGTATATAAAGCAAGGAAGGATTCAAATTGGACTGTGAAAATCAGTCTTTTGAAGATTCTTATGTAGCTCTATCTTTTTCATTTTTTGTAAGATTATTGCTGTGTAGACATAGCACATGCTGACCCCAGTTCCCTATGTAGCTCAGGCAAAGTCTGAAATCATGATCCTTCTTGATTACAGGTGTGTACTCTCATGTACCACTTCATACCTCTGTCTTTGAAAGTCTAGGACTGTGGACTGAGCTGTGTAGAAACAAAACATATAAACAAGCATGACAGCAATGGGATGATATTCTTTAGGAACATAACTCAGCCTTTATCTTCATGTTATCTAGCTGGAACAGAACTTCTCAGTGACAAAGCCTGAATCAGAATCTTCTGGTGGGCTTGATAAGGCATAAGTTTCTTGGTTTCCAGAGTCTCTAAAACAGTTCATTTCTAGTAGGCCTGAGCCTCTGCATCTCTAAGAAGCTCTCAGGAGACGTTGCTGCTTCAAAGATCACTGTTTAAAACCTATGTAGAAACAAAGATATTTCTCTACCTGCTACACTTCCTCAAAGCTGTTTTCTAGTTTGCCAGAATATGTCCTTTGGTGTAACTTTTTTCTTTGCCTCCATAATTATAATCACAATAATAACAACTTGTTTGGAGCAGTGAGACCCCAGATCCTGAATTTCTTGTAATCCCCTGATCTGAGTGCCTACAGCTGCTCTGAGCACGAGACCTTCAGGAGTTCCTGATGGCAACAGAGTGGTTCTGGTGGTTTTGGCTGGGGCATGGCTATCTCTATATAATTTGCCCCTGAACACAATAAAGGGGGCATTCTTGGGGAATTCAAGGATGACCCGTGTCGCTGTCTCTCTGTCTGTATGTGATTCTGTACTTTAACCTCCAGCCCCCTTTCCCGATGCTCGGTAATTGGGTGCGCACAGAGCACAGACACGGGGGTGCGGGACTCGGCAACAACTGATAATACTTCTTGAGTACAAAGTACATATGTGTACAATTATGTACACATTGTACATAATTAAAAAGTCTTTGAGAAAGTATATTAATTCCATTTGAAATTTTCCAAAGTTCGTAGAGCTTAGATGATATTCAAACACGTGTCAACTTGTATCCAAATTCCTAAATATTAATGTGCTCCAGGAATTCTCACTTTGTGATCTAAGTTTTAACCATCAAAGAATACTGGATTTCAGACTGAAAGCAGCAGCAAGACTAGAAGGACCATATTCTCTGAGCAACTGCTATTGGTGGGGCCTGAACACCTCAATCAGGGAAGGAAACAGTGATTATACCATTCTCCAAGGCCATGTTGGCTGCTACCCATAAGTTTCTGTGTCACAAAATCTACTTCTCTAAGGGGACCTGAAATTTTATACATGCAGGAGAGCAGTGGGGCAGTTGTTCCTGTATTTACAGCTTAGAATAATAGCATAAATATCACATCAAAGGGGCCTTCATACTGTGAAACACAAAAGAACCTATGACTTTAAATAATGCACCAAAAGTTAAAAGACAAAATTTGTTCATTTTTTTCTTTGGTCAGTTTTTTTGTTGTCATTGTTGTTAAGTGACAGATCTTTGCATTAATGTTACTTTAGAAAAGAATAGCCTTTCACTTTGAATTCACATGCTGTGGTTCCTCATTGGCAGTTTTGTCTGCAAATGTAAGTAGATGTAGATCATCCTGTTAAAAAAGTGTTCTTAGAATTTTAGACCTGCTATTTTGACTGAAAGAACTTTGACTTAGCCCCTGACATTGAAATGTTATTTTTTTTTTTATTTCTGAGGCTAGAATTAAACAGAAAACCCACCTTTTTAAATCCTAAGGAGCTTCTGTGCCACAGGTTTCCAGCAGTTGGTGTGTTTTCTAACTTTGAAATCTGAAAGGTGAATCTAATTGATATACTATGGAGAAAAAAGGAGCTTTGGTAAACTTAGTAAAAATCCTGTGTGCCCAATATCTTTTCTGCCACTATGACGATGTGGGATTCCCCTCTGTATGCTGTGAATATCATTGCTTAATAAAGAAAGTGCTCTGGGCCTGTAGCAAGCTATAGGGGAATATAGTGAGGCAGAGAAAACTAAACTGAATGCTGGGAGAAACAAGGGTGGAGTCAGGGAGAAGCCATGTAGCCCTGCTGGAGACAGACTCCAAAATAAGCCACAGCCACGTGGGGATACACAGATTAATAGAAATGGGTTAAATTAATATGTAAGAGTTAGCCAATAAGAAGCTAGAGCTAATAGGCCCAGCAGTGATTTAATTAATACAGTTTCTTTTTGTTTTGTTTTGTTGTTTTTTGTTTTTATTTTAATTATTTATTAAAGATTTCTGCCTCCTCCCTGCCACTGCCTCCCATTTCCCTCCCCCTCCCCCCGGTCAAGTTCCCCTCCCTCCTCAGCCCTAAGAGCAATCAGGGTTCCTGCCCTGTGGGAAGTCCAAGGACCACCCACCTCCATCCAGGTCTAGTAAGGTGAGCATCCAAACTGCCTAGGCTCCCACAAAGCCAGTACATGCAGTAGGATCAAAACCCAGTGCCATTGTTCTTGAGTTCTCAGTAGTCCTCATTGTCTGCTATGTTCAGCGAGTCCGGTTTTATCCCAGTTTCTATGTGATTATTTCGGTTAATGGGCAGCCGGGAAACAAATAAGCGTCTTCCTTCAATGATTCCCTGATTTTGAGTGCAGTTTGTGGGTGGAGATGGTTTAACATAGAATACCAGATATCTTAACATAACTCTCAACATTGAGGTGGCAATTAGACATGTGGGCCAATCTGGACATGTCAGGTTATAAATAGACTCAAGCCTCGGGCAATATGAACAGTAAATGGGGAAAGTCTTTGCTTTTCCTCTCACTGCAGTAATTTTGAGACATACCCTACATTTTCATAGAGCCTCCATGGGAACTGAATCCCAGTTGCCTACATCAGTAATGTACTCAACTAAGCAGTCTTGATTGTTCTTTGTCCCTTTCAGTTTTCTGATCCCACAGTGTTTCCATACTGACACATCTTGAATGAACTACTTCTGCTCAAACCTCCACTTTAGCGACAACCCTAATTGAGACACCATGGTGACATAGGCATTTCTATCGTTGGGCTAAAGTAAGAACAGTTACACATGAGAGATATTATATCAAGTATGCAAATGTAGCCTTCTTAAACTAGGCTACATTGGAATGACTTACTGGCAAAAATTCCCATTCCAACACAAAAATAGTTAGGAGTTTGGATAAACATAAAATACTTAAAATTGTGCAAAACACTTGCCAAAATTCTTTAATATCCGATTGCATAATTAAGCAAGTAAAAGGAAAAGGGAATTATTAGCAATTCTATCTTTAAATGCCACTCATGGCCAAGGAAATCATGAAGACAGCTCTTTGTGTCGATGAACTAAAAGCCGGTTCTGACAAACTTCTGTGTTCATTGTTCTCTTTCTGACCATTTTATTCTCAACAAATGAACTTACTTGTCATTATACCCCACCCTTCTCTAGCACAGTGCTCCCATTCTTTGAAAAAGTAACTAATTCAAAAAAGCATATGAAAAGAGAGGGTGTGTATAAAAAGACTGAAATGCAAAGTGCCCTAAGTGAAGCTCATTTCCACTCTGGCTTCTATGGTAGTGTCACTGGAGAGTCAATGGCAAAGCGAGACACACAATATGAAATATCAATTTGCTGTATCTCTAGGGGATGCCTGATATTCAGATGTCACCCCGGAGAGTGGCAAATGTTCTATGTCACCTTCCTAGAGTTATAGCTTGAATGATTTAAGACCAAGGACTGATGAACTCTAAGTAGGTTATATTGCTTATTTTTACCTTCTGAATAGTTCAGAGATTTACAAAATAATCTTTAACGTAGCCCATAGTATAGGATATAAGCTAAATACTGTGTCTTTTTCTTGAAGGTATTGTGCTGGCCTGTGAGTTTCTTTTTCAAAGGTACTATTGTCAATGACTCATAAAGTTCCAAACCCATAAATTTCAAAACTACACAGGGGAACTTAGGCTATAATAAATCTTAATTTCGTAAACATAAATTTACAAATGTATTTTCTGTTTGCATCATTTAGATTGCTGTTTTCAAAAGAATCATGTATTTTAGTTTAAATTAGGAGAAATATATCTTTTCTGCCAACATATAAGATGTTCAGAGAAATACAAAGTGCAGGTACTCCACTTTATGAAAGAGAGCCTAGTCACAGTGTGTCAGGCACAAGAACATTTAATATTATTTGGGTTTTTTGTGGCTTTATAAAAGATTGGTCTGGGAGTAGAGAATTTCATTTGGGAAACCTAGCACATACGTACTTCTCTCAGTAGCAGAGTTAAAATACTGACTTTGAAGGTTCATTTGAAAAGGCCTACAGAATTTGTACATCTTGGGAATAACTTTATATTCTTACATATTGCACTCGGGGTTTCTAGTCAAAGGAAAAAAAATAACTTTACATAGACCTTGGCTGTTCTTTTACAACTCAAAATAATCCATTCCATCTGGGCAGTTGCTCTCCATTCTGTTTTTGTAACACTTCACATCATCTTTAATCTGCTCCAAAGATTTTTGAAAGAGATGGGGAAACATTTCCTTTAACTTAAAATGTAAATGAAGGAAATATCTGTTTTCAAGAGGAATGGACAATGAGGGGTCAAAGAGGCTTCACTTAATTGTTCTTTCTTTGGTTTCTTACAGATGTTATTTGCGCACAGGCTTCTCATTTCATAGTGTCAATAATATGTATCCCTGTCATTTTCATGGGCTTTCATAAGACCGAAGTTACCAGAAATTATATTTAATTAGTACCTTTCTTAGTGAAAAGCTTTAGAGCATCTGTGCACGGTTTTTAAAATTCAATTGGCATACTTTTGTAAAATAATAGACACATTTTTAAAAGCACAATTAACTTGCATGTCATTATATATGTGTGTGTGTTTTCTGTGTGCCAAAGAACTATATATCTTATCTCCTTTATTTGAAACCATGAACACATGTAGTTTGAAAATATGATTTCTTTGCTTAGCTATTAAATGGGCATAGCAGTGGCTCTCAATATTTATGATGAGACACAGGTATCAACTCCTAAATGACTTAGATGAGGCTGAGACTGACATGTCTGGGATTGGTCTACCATTGCTTCTCTCTTGACTTCTTTCTCTTAGTTTTCTTTTTCCTTTATGGCAAAAATCAGGGAGTTTAAGAGTCACCCGAATAACAGTTATAGTTACATATTCGGGAATATAGTTGCATATTCCAGAGCCCCCTCTCGCCCCCCACTGGATATTCTGCAGCAGGGCTTGAGGGTCTGGCCTTCTACTAGCTTCCAGGTGATCTAATGCTGTCACCCTATGGGACACTAAAGAAGAATATTCTGGACAAGTGGGCAGTGATAGAATAAGACTTTCTCTGCAGAATCATGTCTGATTCACTGAAAATCCAGACTTTCCTAAATGGATATTAATTACCTTCTGTGGTAGAAATTTTAAGAACATAATTCTCAATTATATCTGCAACTATTGTGTAATATGACTATTTTGGAACTGAAAAAAATTATCATATGGAATTCCAGTTAGAATGAATGACTGCAGCTCCTACCATATGGCTTATTTGCCTATTTAATACAGCATGCTAATCTTTGCATGGTGATACCATTTCATTATAATAATCTTTCATTTTTAATAATTGTGTATATATATCAAATTGTAAATTGTCTTTATTTTTTCAGAAGTAGGTAGTGTTAACCACATTGTAATAGTCTTTTTATTCTGTTCTATAAACCCCCTTCATGGCATATTATACCAATACATTTCTTATAACTAGAATAAATTAATTTTACTGTGAAAGAGTAAACTGATCTGTAAATTCTGCTGTCATCTTACCACCTACCACAGAAATGCTTTACTCTGGCCAGAAATCTGAGTTATAGCCTTGACTTTTGACACTAAGAAGGAGAAAATGAAGATCGTTGTTTTTCAATATTTGTTCATCCAGCCAACATGTATTATAATGTGTTATGTAGCGTTAGTGTATTATAAACACAGGAAATGGCAGAATGAGAAGCAGGGTGGAAGCTAGTCAGTAGGAACCAAGCTTCCCGTTTGGTACCTCTTGATTTCTCCCTGTTCTCTGCCTCAAGTAGGCAGTGTCAGCTGGATATGACGACTCATGTTTGTAACGCTCCCAATGCCTGGTATGTGGAGTCCAGAGGATTGGGACTTGAAGATCATCAGCTACAACAGCAGCTACAAATTGAGTTCAAAGCCGATCTGGGCTACATGAGATCCTGTCTCAAAAGGAGGATAATTTTAATAATATACTTTTTTTTAAATCTAATATGTTATTGTAATAAATTATAAAGTATTAATAATTTAGCTATATTTTCCTCTTCACTTTTTAGAAAACTGCCTTGTAGTTTACAGTTATACCCCACACCGATTTCTACACTATTTGATCCACATTTCTATTTCATTAAATTCATAGATGAAAATTAAATACTTATATATTTAAGTTCTTCCAAATATATCATATTTTTCGAAAATAAGACCTTGTTCCAGTTTTTGAATTTATGCCTGATTAAAATTAGAACTGGCAGCTTTAGCCTCTCAGTCTCACCAGTTTGCTCCGGAATGCTCAGAGGCCACCTCCAATCAGTGGCTATGATAGTAAACTCAGTATCTTTGGAATATAATAGCACACTCTAAATAAATGTTTCTTGAGGAAATTACTCACTAACATTATAGAAGTTTAAAGCAATTATTTCAAAGTTGATCATCGCATATACACCACATCCCTTACCCTCAAGAAAAACAGCTTTTACATTTGAATAATTATTTTCTTTATTTTTTGACAGAAAAATGTTGAAAATTCAAATAATTTTTCAATGACCCAGACTCTGCATTTTAGTAGTGTTACAATTTAAACTAACTTATTTTTCTATTTTTTAATGTTTGGTTATACGACTACGCTGGATAGTTTAATGTCAACTTGAAACAAGCTAAACTCATCTGAGAAGAGGGAACTTCAATAAAGAAAATGCCTCCAGAAGATTGGGCCTTAGGCAAGCCTATAGGGCATTTTCTTAATTAGTGATTGATGGGGGAGAACCTAGCCTATGGTAGGTGGTGCTATCCCTGGGCTGGTGGTGCTGGGTTCTATAGAAAGCAGGCAGAGTAAGCCATGGAGAGCAAGCTAGTGAGCAGTGCCCCTCCATGGCCTCTGCATCAGCTCCTGCCTTCAGGTTTCTGAGCTGTTTTAATTCCTACTCTGATTTGTTTGGTGATGAACAGTGACATGGAAGCCTAAGCCAAACAAACCCCTTTTCCCCCAAGTTGCTATTGTCAAGGCGTTTTATCAGAGCAACAGTAACTCTAAGACACTAACCAAAGATTTCCCAGCTGTACTTTTATTCCCTCCCAGGGCTTGGGTCTTTTATTTTTTACTTTTATTTATTCTTCTCTCATACAGTACATAAGGACCACAGCCTCTCTTCCCCCCAACTCCCCCAGTCCTGCCCACACCTCTTCCCTCTACCTCAGATCCACTCTTTCTCCATTTTCCTAAAGGAAGGAGCATACCTCTCAGGGATATTAACTGAACACAGCATAACAAGATACTAGGCATAAACCCTCATATCAAGACTGGCCAAGGCAACCCAGTAGGAGTGGAAGAGTCTCAAGAGCTGGCAAAAGAGTCAGAAACATGACAATTCACACCGTTAGGAGTCCCACAAGAACCCCAAGCTAAACAACCACAACATGTATGCAGAGGACCTAGCGCAGACCCATGCAGGTTCCATGGTTGCTGTGTCCGTCTCTGTGGGCCCCTATGAGCCCTGCTTGGTTGATTCTGTGGGTCAGGACTCAGGACTCATAATGCCATTTTCTAACATTCAATTCTTAGTGTCTCCAGAAGGCTGATAAATGATGCTGTGATCAGAGCCTCTGTTCATGAATATGACTCAGAATCTGGTAATAGTTTATTTTCCTTGATATTTAAAATGTAAACTTCAGCAAATGTCATTTTGTAGGGCAGTGGAATACTGTACAGGAAAATTCCTTAGTTTTATGATATTAAAAAATGTACTCAGTTTCCTTCTGGTTTTCAGAATGGAAACTCATTAAAGCAACTTTCATCTGGAAGTGCTACATTCAGGTTATTTCTTAATTCCTTAAACCCTCAGTCAAATTGAGGTTGATTTGAGGATAGCAGTGTCTCTTGGCTAATCAAGAATGTCTCCTTTTGCAAAACTTGATGTCAGAGGACATCATCTGGCTTTGGAGATCAGGTGAGAAACTCACACGTATACCTTTTGGTAAGTCATAAATGACTCTGTTAATAAATCAAGTGCATGCTGGCGTACCCATAAACCATTCAGATAAATGGTATTCTATGTTTTATTCAAAATCTCTATGGGAAAATGTGCTTCTGACTTTCCTGGTGAAGGGGAGAAGGCAAACAATGAGCCCTGGTCAACAAGCATGTGCAAAGTGATTTGCAAGGAAGGAAAAAAGTCACCAGTGAGCATATTTTAAGCTCAGAAGAATGATTTCAGATATGTGTGTTTTATAGCTAGTACATTTTGGAATACAAGCAGTTATTACTCAATGGGAATTTGTTCTTTCTCTTTGAAAGCTTGTTTTTAGATGTTAATTTTTAGATATGTATTGCATAAGTTTTTCATCTCAATGCAGTATTTACTTTATATATGCAATGTGGATATAGAATGGTTGCCAGACTCTTTTTTTACAAATTGTTCTCTTTGTCCTGCTTCTAAATGACAATTGAACTAGTTGAGCTTTTCAAGTTCCCTTGAGAAGTTTCTTCTTAGGAAACTTGCATCTTTTCTCAAAGTCTGGATTCTTTACTAAAATTCAGCATCCACAAAGTCAGGAACCATGTCTGTCCCAATCACTGATGTATTTTTAACACCTACAACAAATTCTATAATATAAATAGATGTTTAATCAATTCCTATTTTTACCTGTTCCCACCAAGGCATATAATGTCACTTGTAGTGAAGTCAAATATGGATTGTAATGATTTTAATAAATTAGATATGTTATGTTGTCCCATACACATTTCCTATTCTCCAGTTCATACAATCAAACTAACAAAACAACAACTGTCACTTCAAAGAGAATAAGAAATATTTATTCTAAAGCACAAATAGTGAAACTTAAAACAGATTCAGGTTGCCTCAAATAACATGCTTCAGGGTAGAAATGGTTGCATGAACTTTCATATTCACAGAACAAAAGAAAATTATAAATTAAGACACTTTTCAAATACCTTCCTTGAGACATCAAGTCGACAGGAAATGGCAAAGCAGGGGAAACTCTGTTAAAGGTTTTAGTTGGTAGCTTTTGAGTCTCTTGCAAACATTTCATCTGATAGTCACAGAATGTTACATCAGACATAGAAGTCACCAATGAATGATTATTAATGAGACTAGAGATAGCTCAGATAATTCAGCTTTAGATCTACAATATCCCAACTCTCCAAAACTCCAAAATGCTGGAACCTCTTATTTATCAGTTTTGTATCTTTTAGTATCTCTAAAAGAGTTGTGGATTTTTTTTCTGGAAACTTCAGTTCAAACCTGTATTGTTAAGCCTGACTATTGTTCCAAAAACTTTAAGATTTTTTTTTTTTTGGTTTTTCAAGACAGGGTTTCTCTGTAGCTTTGGTGCCTGTCCCAGAACTAGCTCTTGTAGACCAGGCTAGCCTCAAACTCCCAGAGATCCGCCTGCCTCTGCCTCCTGAGTGCTGGGATTAAAGGCGTGCGCCACCACCGACCGACCAAGATTTTTTTTTTTCAGGAATGAATTCGTCATTGTATTTATGTGATAATCCAATGATATTAAAGACTACTTCCTGTTTTCATGCTATATTACCACAAAGAATTCCCACGTTTGTTTATGCTTGTGATCCAAGACAACTAATTAACCTTGAAACTAGTTTTAATACTTGAATAGTAATAAATCATATCTCTGTAAGGATTCTGGAGACCAGGTTCAAAGTGAAGGTGTAAAGAGCAGAGAAACCAAGACAGAAAACTGAGATCTATGCTGTGAAAAATCTTCATTTTCTCTTCTGAATGGTGAAAGGAAGAACTTGCACAAGGATGGAAATTCCATGGCTAACATTCAGTTATTTCTCACGTTTGCCCATGGGAGCCAATGCCAGTCCATAAAGAGAGCATCTGAATGCTTCTGTGACTATGCTCTGCATTGCCACCAGTTAAGAGTAATGAGACTTAGAATACAGGCAAAATGGCTTTAGTATGGCTAAGCTACATGATCATCAAGATATTCTGAAGTGTTAAATTCAAATGGCTCTACCAAATTCATTGACAAAAAATCAAATAGTCATCCCTCCCTGTCAAGAGATAACCAGATGGGGGAACTGGAGAGTAACATTCTCCTCCACTCCTCAGGTTTCATGAATAGGTATTCAGACTAAGGAGCATACATTTCACTGTGTGGACAGGGTTTCTTTTGTTTTGTCAGCATACAAACATCACAGCCACCTCTGCATACCTCTACCACTTCTTCAACTTCGAAGTTGTTTAATTTGATATATGATTTCTAGAAGATGTAACAAGTGTAACAAAACCTCTACAATGGAACTACTTCAAATCCCATGTTTTCCTTAAGATGGCATTGCCTAAAAGCAATTTTCATTATTTAAAAACAAAATATGTGTTGATAACACACAAACAATAGTTTTCCTGTTTCAAAGAGTATAATAAAAATTTTAGTTACCAAAGATTAGAAAATACAATAGTAAGAAAATCCTCTGATGCAAGCATACATTCATCTATTTATTTCACAAAAGTTTGTTCCAAGTGCTATTTTTGATACTTGAGAAATACCAGGAAACAAGCAGGCTATGTTTGACTATTCATCTCCTTTGATCTTCAGTTCATGGAAGCGAAAGGAGATTAAGCAAGCGACTACTTCATGGTGAGATTTGTGCTTTGTGAGTGCGGTGGAGAGTCCACTTGTCAAGTCTGACCATGGCGAGATAATGAGGGCAGCTTCCTCAGGCAAGTCTTAACCCTACTGAGCCCAATGCAATTGGGAACCTGGAGAAGGAAATATCCCAGCAAAGGGAATGTGTGTAATGGCTTGGGTGAAATTTTGTGGCAACTTAAGGAACGGAAGGAAGCTGGCCATGCTAGTAACAAGCAGAAAGCTTCATGATGCTACACTGAGTCCTCTATTTCTGTAGGTTCTGCATATATACCCAACTACAGATCAAAAATACATTTTAGACATGGATTCTGCACTCAACACAATTGGACGTTGTCAGTATTCTTTAAGTGCTAAGGTATAGCAGCTATTTGTTTTAGGTGGTACAAACATTCTCGAGATGATTTCAGGCATATTCATGGGATCATTGCAAATACCCTTCCATTTTATATAAGGAACTTGAACATCTGTGAGTCTTGATAACCACGAAAGGGTCCACTCCTAATCCCATTGTCAAGGCAACATTGGCACTGCCGGGTGAGTGATGATATTGGAGAGAGTTGTGATGAGCAAAAGCAAAAGGGCAGGGAGAGTGTTGTCAATGACTTAACAGATGGGCATATCAACTCTATTAGGACTGCTTGTAGTAAGTGACTTGGAGAGAAGACTTCAGTGGTGCGTGTTCTCAAACAATTTACATTTACACAAGAAATGCAGTCTATTTGAGAGAATATGGGGGTGGGAGGAGTACTATTGAGTATAATCTTGCTGATGTTTAGTTAGAGTTAACTCTGAAACACTGAAATTTTTGACTGGTTTGATAATTGATGAAATAACCACATAGCTAGGAAGCGGGGTATGTGAGTTGTTCTGGTTAGAAATACCATGACTAAAAGAAATAGGCTGTAACAGAAATGCATCATTTTCAGTGATTTTCATCAACGTAAGGCCAAGTGGCTAGTCTAAGTAAATCTCATAGGAAAGTCTACCTTAAGACTGCTGACTCTTAGATTTTCTACCTCATCAAAAGAACCTGATAATTGCTCAGTCTCCTCTCAAATTGTTACATTTTCTTTGGAATGTCTTTTACCCTTTAGTTTTTTTTCCCCACCCTTAAATTAAGAAAGATTCATTCCGAAGGTTTGTTCATCATCTATTCAAAACTCTGATGTGCACAGTGTCTAACTTAATATGTGATTGCCTTCTATTTTTATTTTAAGGAAAATGCAATCATTTTCAAGGCTGGGCGTGTGTCGTTCATGATCATTACTGTACCGTTCTGCATCAGGAATAGTACCGAGAGTCTACTGACAATGGCAAATGATGGAAATAGTGGGGAGCCTGGCTGTAACTGGGAAATTTGGGAGAAAAAAAATGTGGTTAAAAAAGCCGTAGGGTGAACTAGGCTGCTATGAAAAATCAGTACTCCTCTATCTAGTTGGATCCCAAGGTCACCAACTGCTTGGTTCTCCTTTTAATTGCCTTTAATGTTCTGCAGGTCCTTGAATTCTTTCCTGAGTAATCAAGACATTGGTGTGCCTAATCATTCCTTTGATGATTCTTGATCACAAAGCAAGGCAGCAGCATGACTGCCACCAAACTGGGAGCTGAAGATGCAGGAGGAAAGAAATCAGACAGAGTTCTTGCCCTTGGGAATTTCGAGACTAGCAGCCAATTTCCATTCAAGTGCCTTTCCTCTCTTTTTCAAAGGGAAAAATGCTCATATGTATAATCCACCACTAAGGCTCTCTAATTAAGGATTCTAGATGTAATCCGACTCTCAATAAATGACTTAGAAATCTAAAATCCAGAATTTTATCTCTGTCTCTCTCCTTGCCTCTCTGTCTGCCCCCCTCTCTCCATCCCACATAGTCTCCTTAGGTAAAAATGGAAATTTTTTGGACATTTTCTGTGTTATGCACGAACCCAGCAAAGCAATTTGAAAACTTCCCATTAAAGGGTCAGGAGAGTGTAACTCAAGGCTGAGTGCTAGCTAGCACAGCATAGGCGAGGCCAGCCTGTGTTCTATCCCAGTTTCACACAGGGAGAAATAACTGCATTCGACGGCCAGTGTGGACAACATGAAGAATGAATTATTTCCCCCTTAAGAAAATGTAAAGCAAATTACGGGAAATGGAAAGATTCCTGCTTTGTCCCGCTGACAAATGCAGCAACTGCGCTTTGCCTTAGTTAAGGGTAAGGTGATAGATTGGGCTCAATAGATGTTGTAACAACTTTCCCTTACATTCTCTTTTAAAAGAGTACATCTTTATTTCAAGGAGCTATTGTAGGCACTCTCTCTTGACAGTGTCCTAGTTCTTATCTCTTATCTCTGCTCACGCGGTGTTTCCTTTGAAGGACGTTTTGTTATTGGCCCTCCTTTTCTTCTCCTCCTATAGCAAAAAGCACCCAGGGTGTTTACTCCCCACGGTGCGAGGGCACCTGGGTACACAAACTGTGGTGTGATCCTCTGGCTTTTCTCCGCTTGTCGTTCCCTGAATGCAAGAAACAGATGCGCTGATCAATTAACCGTGTGCAGCGAACCCCAGGCAGGAAAGGAATGCTGGGCTTTGCTCAGTCCTTTTGTTACTCAGAAAGAATGAGTGGGAAGAAAGGCTGTGTCAGCTGCTACTGAGACAACATAAAAATTCAGTCAGGATTTTTTTTCCCCACTGTATTGATAGTTGCAGGTTCATCCATTCTGATTTGCCTAGGACCCTCCTCATGTCTGCCTATTGTTCTCTCAGGATTATTCATAGTAACCTGGATGTTCTCAAAAATATTCAAGTTTGGACAATATATTAGAAAATCTCCCTATCTGCACGATCTAAGAGTGGAGAACATTACTATCATAGATCACTAGGACTCAATAAATCTTTGGTGAGAAACCAGTATTCGGGGAAAATGAAATTATACATGACAAAAACATGTAGCAGGGCAGTATGTTCATTGTGTGTGTGATTTGGACTCCATCTCATTTCCCAGCACTGATGGCAAGAGAGATACGTTCTGTTCTGCTCGGCAGCCATCCCTTGCATGGACAAAGTAGGTTGGAAAAAAGCTACATTGCTTTCCTGTACTTCCAGTCTTCTCTGTGACTTATAAATGAGGCAGCTGGTGGTTGTCCACCTTCAGTCCTTGCTTTGGTTTCTTAGTAGAATTGGTCATGTTTTAATTCATAGAACATTATAGCAGGAAATTCTTGAATCCAGTTTCGCTAGGTGTTGAGTATGTTGAACAGTGAAATCTTGCTATCTCTGGAAAGGAGGAGACAGAAAAGATATAGTAACAACATTTTAATTAATTACTAGTATTGCTTTAGTATTTGATGCGTGCATTCCATATGTTTTATTCATATCCATAATGCATTTTATCATAACCACCCCCACTCTTCCCCATAACTTGTCCCAGATCTACCCAAACCTTCACGAACTTTCTATCTTCTGTTTTTATAACCTACTAAATCTAAATAGTGCTGTCCATTTCCTCATGGATGTGGGGCAATCCACAAGAGTATGGTCAACCTACAAGGGACTACATGCTTAAAAGAAACTAAGTCTCCCTGCCCTAGCTGCCATCAACTGACAATAGCTCATCAGCTGGGGGTGAGAGCTCATGACCCCCTCCCCAGTCCGGAATGTTGACTGGTTTGATCTTGTATAGGTACACCCAACTGCTTAAATACAATGGTCCTGTTCTGTCCTGGAGGCACTGTTTTGCTCAAGTCCTCCCAGGGACTGATAGAATATTTGGGAGCTTTAATGTGTTGTTGGAATTAAAATTATCTCTTAAAGTGCACTCATTGCACGGCGTCTCCCTGAAAGAAGCAGACTCTTTGTGTTCTTCACTTCCTAACCCAGCTTTCTTGAAAAATATTATATCTATGATGTAGAGGCTTATTGATAAAGCTATACAATCCTTTTTATTATTTGTAGGTTCCTGAAATGATAATAAAAAATAATGTTGTGTAAATAATAGAAACCATTGTGGGAACTGACTTAGATGGTAGATACGGCAGTCAATGGCCAATGCAGAAAAGTAAAAGTACTCTAGGATCCATTAATCGGAGAGAGGAATTTAATATAGGAATTATTGATGCCTACCAATCCACTGGAACGGCTGAAGGGGCAAGCAAGTTTTTGAGCCTAGCTTTCTGTATAAATATCTAAGAGCACATAGAAAAAAAAAAAACGTAATAGGAAGTTGTTATATTTGATGGACCATTGATGCATTGTGTTTAAAGTTATAATGTGTAATTTTTCAACAGGAAATCAAAAGTTTTAACTGTACAAGATAACACTGTTAAAACACCTACTAGGCAACACCTTCTTCTAACCAGGGAGGTAGAGAATGGGCCTTGAAACATTGTTATAAAAAGTTTCGTGTTTCTGTGTTTAGTGCATCATCAGAAAATAGCCAAAACAGACAGAAAGATGGCTGGTTCTTCATTTCCAACTTCCAGATCTCTAAAAGGTTTATCGATTTGGTACAGGGTTACCAGATTTAGGAAATGAAAATAATATAGACAGCAATATTATACAGAAAGAAGCAATAATAATTATCTCAAAATCGGAATGAGCCGGGCGTTGGTGGTGCATGCCTTTAATCCCAGCACTCGGGAGGCAGAGGCAGGCGGATCTCTATGAGTTCGAGATCAGCCTGGTCTACAAGAGCTGGTTCCAGGACAGGCTCCAAAGCCACAGAGAAACCCTGTCTCGAAAAACCAAAAAAAAAAAAAAAAAAAATTGGAATGAATTGGTCATTATATTTGATCTGACAACCTAAATTCCTGGGACCTATTCATAAGCAGAACCCTAGCTGCATAGGAGTCTAGCAAATTATTTATAATTTCTAACTTGTACATCTACAATGAGGATGAGTAGGTTTGAGTGAACTAATCCATAGTATAAACCAAAGTCATATTCCCGAGAGTGCCGAAGCTTTTCTGTCCATACATTTGTTGCCACCTGAGTTTTTTCATTTTACCTTGGTAAACTTTCTGAAATCTTGCCAATCTGTGATTCACTTGATTTAACTCAACTTCCACTTTATAAAACTTAAAAATCTTCTCCAGTATGAAAAGGGTCAGTCTATACTCTGGAAATCTTGTTTTCCGCAGGGAGGATAGAAATGACCAACACATGGAGAACTTTGGGCATAGAAAAGTCTGGCACCAGGAAGAGAAAGGAGTTGGACACTGATCCATTCCAAGCTCCACTGGCTTGCTCATTTGCATTGGACAAATACAGAACTCAAATGGAGAAACATTTCCTTTCCTTCTTTCTTTACCCCATTGTGACACAAAAGATGTGTCCATTCTAAATAACTTAACTCAAGGTAGCATATGAGATGACATAGATCATTTGCACTTAAGTCAAATGCATATGTGATAGCCTGAAACATGGATGTGAACATTGTTTGGATCAAAGTTCAAATTTGAGTTTTGAACAGTTGTCTTTTTTTTCTGAAAAGTTGAACTTTTGACTAGAGGACTCTTTAAGTTGAGAACTGTGTGTATATTTTTCATGAGTGGAGGTGTCAAAATTTTGAATTCTGGATCTCTGCCATGCCAACTATTTCATCAAAAGAAATGGTAACCTCAGTAGGAAAAGAAACACTTCCTTTTTAAGGAGTCGCCGGTAACAAAAACTCACCATGAAAGTTTACATAAAGCCTCTGTTTAGGAAATCAGAAATAGTTTTTTGGTCCCTATTTTTCTTTTGAAAGTTCTCTTTTGCATTTAAAGCAGCGAGGCCACTGGAGTTTCTAACCTACTGATTGTAACAGGAATCAGTGGCAATTAGAAACAGTGAGAAATTGAAAGAAGGGACCAAGAAAGCTGGTCCCCGAGTTATCCTGGAAGATTTTCCACAGAGCGATGGCATCAAGCTGTAGAAGCTTGGCTCTCTCAGTGAGTGCAAACAAACAGCCCTACTGAGATCAGTGGTGCCATCTCCTCAACCCCTTTTCTCTCCAGGAGTGAGTGGGAAGCGGTGGTAGCTTTGGCAGAAAAATCTCATCAAAAAATCAAGAAAGGATATTTGGCTAAAGGAAAATTGATACAGTGAAATCATCTTTCCCTGAACTGTTTGTTCTAAAAGCAAATTGAAGGTAGCGCGGCACCTTTGACAAGTGAACTGAGCTTTGCAGATCAAGTGGTAGGCTTCTTTTTGAAATACAGCAGATTTCGAAATTACTTTTGTTTCAGAGGTAGGACAGGTACATTTTCTCTCCGAGAGTATACATTATTTTTTCTGAATCTTTACATCTGCCTCTCAAAAAATATTTCATATTCAAAAGGCACAATAAACTCCTTACAAAGAATTTTTAGCATCCGTAAGTTAAGGGTCTTCAAGTGCTTTCATTAATTAAATTTGATTTTAAACATTTAATGATCCTTTAAAATACAGGAGCTGCTTTGTACCTCTCAACATTACAAGGAAGAAATCTGATTCCAAACACTGTTATACAAAGTGAAAGACTCATCGACAGAGACAAAGTTAGAACCTCATTTTCAATGCTCTATATAGTTCATAAAAATATAACATGATGTTTCTGTGTAAATACTGTTATGCCATGAAATGAAACAAGAATGCGCAAACCATTTTAACAGTTCCATGTTCCTCCTGCAAGCATTTCTCTAATTAAGCTGTAATCTAAATTCTCATATTTTATAGGATTTGATTTCCTCTGTGTGTTGACATATGTAGTTACTTTTGCACATTGCATAATTAGGTGTTGATATTTAAAGCAACTCCCAAATGAAAAGATTAGTTAATTTCACATGGTGAACACAAAAATGGAGGGTCCAGGTAGGCAAAAAGTTTCTGGGATAGCTATATTCCATAGCTAAAGTCTTGTATTGATTTAGTGGTGAAGTATAGGCTGGTTACTTTTGAGCTTTCAAAAACTGACTGCCCAAGGAAAATTTTCTTGCTTTCTCGGGTACTGTGCAGTCTTTCATACGCAAGCATTCATCC
Organism: Alexandromys fortis; assembly: GCF_014885135.2. Classification (NCBI taxonomy): domain Eukaryota; kingdom Metazoa; phylum Chordata; class Mammalia; order Rodentia; family Cricetidae; genus Alexandromys; species Alexandromys fortis. Next base: position 684,797 of record NW_026068166.1, read on the forward strand.
ATCTGGAGAGCTTTAACCTGTAGTTTCCACTTTCTTAGCAATCACACGTAAAACCCTGTGAATAGGCCCTAGGATTTACAGAGCTCGGCTTCGTGGGCCAAGCAGATCCTTTCAGCTCTTGGCTGTCAGTGTGTGAGCGTTCACTTCCGTGCTCAAGGAGTTTCTTGCAGCTTCAGAAGTTGAAGAGAGACAAAAGAAGGGAAGAAGGGTGCCTTAATCTAATGCAGATTCATGAACTTCCCTCTAACAGAGAGGCAATCTCATCTCCTTTTAGTTTTTCCTAATCAAGCTGTTAGGATGAAACGGGGACATGTAATCTCAACAGAGTGAAATTGGGGTCATGCCATAGGCTAGCTGAGTGAGGGCTCTTTGGCATGTGATGTGTGGCCAACACAACTCCTTCACCACATCAAATCTGCCATTTAATTACATTTTAAATCTCATTTGAAGTGTTTTTTTATCATTATGGTAATTGCTCTGTAAATGTGCCCAGAATGAGACCTCAGACAAGTTCGCTGAGAAAATTGAAGACAAAGAAGATGAAACATTATCAACATTTGTTGTGGATTTAAGCAATGCAGCCTATGCAGTAAGAACAAAACTATTTTCATGGCTTCAGAGATGTGCTCCCACTAGATCAGTGGCTCTTAGCCCTCCTAATGCTGCAACGGTTTAACATAGTTCGTCATGTTGTGGTGACCCTCAGCCATAAAGTTACTTTAATTGATACTTCTGTAAAAAATGACTGGTATTTACTACTGTTATGAATCATAATATAAATATCTGATATGCCATTCAAGCATCCAAAGAGCTTGTGATCCACAGGTTGAGAACTAGATTGTCCTGGGGCTCTTTTGCCTGTGGCTGTGTCCTTTCTTCCACAGGGGAAGAAAGCTCCTCTGCTTTCCGGCTCAGCAGACCTTTATGTCCCCAGCCTCGCTGTCACCACTTTAATTTATGTTTGCTGAAATTAATAATAAAATAAAATACTGGTCTTGTGCTTCCAACTCTTTGCATGCATGTAGAGCAGGCCTGAGGTCTTTCGCATGAAAGACTGGATGGCCATGAAATAAAGAACACCTCTATCTTCATTTAGGGTCATTTAAAAATATCTCTCCTGCAAAATGTTCCTTTCTCTGCTATGGTGATTGACTCACCTCTTTATGGAGCACAGCTGGTTTTAAGTTTTCCTTTAAACACATTCTTAATTATCTCCTACTTTGTTCTTGAGCTGTTTCACTGGGCCATGAGATAGAGAACAAGTGGAGAGCCTATTTGCACTCTCCCCGAGGTTCAAGCTTCTGTGTCCGTTCCTAGACAGACCCCTGGATGAACTTGCCCCTTCTCTCAGGAGTTACCCACTCAGTACTCTTTTCTTTATTTCCTAAGCACAGATCAGGGCAAAATGAAAACAACAACAACAAAAAAAAAAAAAGAAACAAAAACAGCCAGGTTATTGTTTCAATGAGGTTACTGTCCCCAGTTTCTTTGTAACAACCAAGAACTGTCATTTAACATGTCCTCTTCTTAAAATCTGGCCATTTGGTACTTAGCATCACTGTAATTTCAAGATATATAAATAAGCAAAAGCATACTTTGGTCACATTTTCCAAGGTGCAATTCTTCCTCAGAGTTTCCCAGTAAGGTAGTAATTGGGGGCTATGCTGCTTTATTAATTCCTTGAATTTCTAGAAAATAGAAGTGACAGTAGGTTTCAGTGGACCACTATGCTATTTCTTCCTAGTCCTTCAGGGAAGTTCATAAAATTATGGGTAAATTTTGCATTTATGAATATTTGTATAGATTTCTCAGGAGAGGATCAATGATTTCCTCAAAGGAATTAATAACAGCCAGATAGTTAATATTAATGTCATAGATTAATATTTCATTCTAGGAACGGATAGCGGTCTTAAAATCACCAATAAGACATGTACATTCTTGAACTCAAGAGTTTATCGTACAGTATCACAAACTCAGAGCTAGGGATATACAAATCAGAATATTTATTATTTGTATTAGTTCTTTAGGAATTTCATACAACATGTTTTATAATATTCACTACTCCAACTCTTCCCAGTCCCTCCCTCTGCTTCCCACTTAATTTTATTTTCCATCAAGGGCAATTTAAATTGTCCAAATATTCTTGTATATGTGGCCTTTCACTGGAACCTAGCTGACCTATCAAGGTCTATAATCTTATAGAAAACTGACTCTTTCCCAGCAGCTAAAAATTTCCCATAACTCCTTGGCTAGGGGTAGAAACTTGTGCCCAATTGTCCTCCCCATGCTAGAATTTTGTGTGACCTGAAATTACACGTATTTTTTTTCATGGCATCAAAATCACTGATTACTGTGAGTTCATGTGTACATCTTTCATCTTGTGTTTCTGGAAGTTATGATTTTCTTGTGGTCACCCACCACTACCTGAATTCTTTCTGCTTCCTTTTCTGTAATGACCCCTGAGTCTTTGGAGTTGGTACTGGGGTATACATATTCCATTAATGCTGAACATTTTTCAGTCTCTCATTCTACACTTTGGACAGTTTTGGGTCTCTGTAGTGATCATCATCTATTGCAAACAGATGTTTCTCTGGTGAGGATTGTGAGATGCCTTAATCTATGGGTATAATGAAAGGTCATTAAGAGTTGGTTTTAACAATTCCCTTAAGCTCACTCAAGTTTGACATTACTGAGCTATGCACACAATACATGATCCAACCTCTTATGTACAAGTAAAATCGAATGACACGTGGAAGACAGATGCTTAGAAGAGTGTAGGAGAATGTCTATTTAATATCTTACTCCAGGAAACCATGACTAGGGGTTGGAAATTGCTGAGTTCTAGAATAGTCATTCTACCTTCACTCTTCCTTCAGATTCCTACTTTAAACCACTCATATATCCCCTCGGATTGATAACACTTAAATAATGAGTCAGCATCAAATGTTCTTTTCTAAGACAGAGCACGTGCCTCCCCACACATTACCATTGCATTCTGCAAGTCATATTTATGAGCTTTTGAAAATACAACTTTTCTTTTTGTGTGTGTATGTGGGGGGGAATTTCAAAACAGGGTATTTCTGTGTAATTCTGGCTGTCCTGGAACTTGCTTTGTAGATGAGGCTGTCCTTGAACTCACAGAGATTCATCTGCCTCTGCCTCCCAAAGTCTGGGATTAAAGGCACATGCCACCACGCCCAGCTGAAAATACAATTTTTTTCTATCCTTTATCTGTGGCCTTAGATTAAATCATTATCTTTTGTTTAGACTATTATTATATCTTGCTCACTTTTCTCCAGGTCTGCTGTTCTTGCTGCTAATACACTGTTTTACTAATCACAAGATACTGCTTCCAGAAGATAAATATTGATTGCATTAAACATCTTCATAAGATGAAAATCCAGAAAGTTAGTTGTAAAAACTCAAAAACTCCCACACAGCCTAGCCTCATCCATCTATCTATCTATCTATCTATCTATCTATCTATCTATCTATCTATGAATATATAAATACACATATACCCAAACACATGTGCATTTATGTACATAGAAATATTGTCATTTTACTGCTACATATTACCTACCCCATAATACCCAGAGGTCTCTCCTCCAGTCACATAGTCACACAACCTACATGTGTGCTTATCTTATCCTAGCTCACCTTGTTCTCCATTTTACTCATGCTTTTCCTTCTGCTTTCAATTCTATTCCCTACTTTTCTGGTCAGCACCTAATCATTTCTTAAGGCCATCCGCAAACATTCTGATTTTTGCTGTGGCAATCAGCCATCTTGTGGGAAAAGGTATTTGGTCTCATTTCCTATGGGAATATGGTCCAATTTAACATTACCACGTATTATTTGGTTTTTTATTTGCTTAAGAGTTGTTCAATAGGCTGATTAAAATACAAGAAATCCTGTGATTTTAGAAGAACATTCAGCCAAGGATTTGTTTATCTCTCGTGTGCCTTTTAGTTTCCAAAAAGAACGAGATGAAAAGTCAGTGAATGAAAATTATACCGGTATTCATCAGAAAGAATCGTTTTCAGCCTTTCTATTCAAGAAACAGTAATAATTAGATATTATTGATGATAATTTCTTATTCCCTTGTTTGTGCTCTTTTTTCTGTTAAATTTAAAATTGTATCACACTAGATCATTGATTCATGGCATTTCACCGGTGTTGGCGAAGAAAGAATGAAAAATTTTATCTATTGTAAAAAACTATGGCCATGACTTTGTTATCATGTTTCTTTGCTGATCACCACCAGGCTTCCCCATTTATACTCCAGGTCATGGACAATGATGTTATGAAATGTAATTTCTTCTTTCTCAGAACACAATGACACAGATTTCTCCAATTTTCAAATAAGTAATATAATGTAATGGCCATTTAAGAATTCTTGAGGCATAAATTACCCTGTCAAAGTCAGATATGAGTGTTCTATTTCCTTATTAAAACTACAATATTTTTCTTGCTGGCGTGAAAAGTTTTATCAAAACTTGGTCTGCCAGAGATTCTTAGACAAAGAGCATCCTCTGATGACTGATGACTAAATGTCCCAACTGCCCTGTACCTACTTCAACAAAGTGGTCTAAGAAACTGTCTAGTATTTGGTATTCAGCTGGATGTTTTGTCAAGGAATTGCAGTCCTATAATTGAAAGCTTATGAGTAGATTTTTTTCCCTCTGCAGTATAAGTTCTAGGAATGAAGATATATCACTTAGAATTTTATCTTTTTCCCATTTACATGTCTATCAGGAAATATTCCAATATTATATACCTTTATATTGCTTATGTGTATTCCCCATCTTCCTCCTTCTCCTCACACATTGAAATCAGTTGTTCTGTTTCCTCCTTATCACTGCCTTATTCAGTGATAGGACACAAAATGGACTAAAGACATTGGACAAGCACCAAAAGAGTTATATTTCCCCGAAGAAGTAATTTCTTATACTTGCTAGTAAACAGAAATTAACTCACCAAAGAACACCAGGGAATCATATACAATTATGTTAGAAGGACTTCAGTTAACATTGCGGGATTAGAACTCTCTTTAGTATTGAACACTTGTAATCACCTAGAGATGATTTTAAAGTTATTACCTTTAAGCTTTGGGATAAAGAGTACTCATTAGTGAATAGAAGGTTGTGTAGTGTGGGTTTGATTATATTTGAAGCTGAGCTGTTATTTAAAGATGGAGACATACTTAGAGTATTAAGTGTCTTAGCTAGTTTTATATCTACTTCACACAAGCTAGTGTCATCATTAAGGATGGAACGTCAATTGAAAAAAAAATGTCTCCATAAGATGGGACTATAGGCAAGCCTGTAGAGCATTTTCTAAGATAGTTTTCAATGAGGGAGGGCCCAGCCCATTGTGGCTGGTGTCATTCTTGGGCTAGTAGTCCTAGATTTTCTAAGAAAGCAGTCTCAGCAAGCCCCAGGAAGCAAAACAGTAATCAGGATCCCTCCATGGACTCGGCATCAGCTCCTGTCTCCAGGTTCCTGCCTTGCTTGAATTCCTGTCTGTGCAGCCTTTAAAGATGCTTTACATATAGTTTCACTGCTATATGAAACTGTGAATTTTTTTATCACAGTAAGAGTAACCCTAACTAAGACAATATTATTAGTCCACTCCAAACAGTTACCTTCATGTAAATTGTTCTATTATTATGCAGGATATTGTGAAATGTTTTTTTTCTAGAGATAAGAGATGAGAAATTTTTCTTGTTTTTTTTTTTTACGTTTACATCGTCATGATTAAAACAAGTCAGAGGAAATTAGTTACATGGCTGCTATGATTTCTAGTGTATTATTAAAAATAATTATGGTACTTTGCCATATGTTCTTGCCTTCTTCTTAAATATTACTTTTGGGATGAGACTTAACATCAACTAATTGCTAACTTCTAATATTCAAACACAGTCTTTAAAGGAATAAATAACTTAATGACAGATTCTAGAAATAATCTTTTCTAACTTTTAACTCTATACATAATGCAGATAAATGACACATACAACTATAACCAAATGTGGCTTTGTTTATGAGAATATAGCTGACTATTTTAGAATATAAATGTATCTGGCTCATCTACAAGCACTGAAATATATCAAAGGGCTGGAAACGTTGCTCAGTGGCACAGCCCTTTCTTAGCATGCGTGTGGCTCTATGTTTGATCATCCCCATCGTAAAATTAAATTATAGTATGAATACTAAAGGAACTGTGAAAGATTTGGCTAACCATTTTGATTGAGAAAATATTTCAGTGGTTACTGTTTGCTTTCAGAACAGCCTAGTAAATTTCTCAAATTTACTATCTACAAGTACCTTCATTTTTTTTATTTATTTATTATGTTTACAATATTCTGTCTGTGTGTATGCCTGCTGGCCAGAAGAGGGCACCAGACCCCATTACAGATGGTTGTGAGCCACCATGTGGTTGCTGGGAATTGAACTCATGACCTTTGAAAGAGCAGGCAATGCTCTTAACCACTGAGCCATCTCTCCAGCCCCAAGTACCTTCATTTTTAAATTATGCCGCTGTGTTGCATGAAGCCAAATCCCAAGTTGTTTGATTTGTGTTTGATAAGTATGGAAAGAATTGGAGTTTGGCATACACAGAAATCCAGATAGATGTGTTCTCTGAACTTGTCTCAGCCACATAGCAGCTATGGCATTGGGAAGAGTTATTTAACCTCCCTAAATTGTGATTTCCTCAGTTAGCAGAGAAGAAAATGTACTTCCATGACTGGAGAGATGTCTCAGTGGTTAAGAGCGCTGGCTGTTCTTCCAGAGGACCCAGATTTGATTTCCAGCATCCATATGGCAGCTCACAACCATCTGTAACTCCAGTTCTAGGGGATCCAATGCCTTCTTCTGACCTCCATGAGCACTGCCTGCACATGCTGCAAAACATATATGCAGGCAAAACATCCATATACATAAACAGAAAACCTTGTCTCTAAGAAAATTACTTATAGGGTTGGCATAAAGGTTGTAGAAGATTCCCTGTTCTTTTCATCCCTGTACCTTACTCCCCCTACTCTTAATGGCTCTGCCGCAATAAATATGTTTCAGTGTTCAAAAGACCTAGCTGGTCACTCTTAGATATGGATAGTTATTTTCACTCAGGCTGATTACTTACCATAAAACATAGCACAGAACTAAAAGCACCTTCATTCCTGTAGGCTTTCTGTATAACGTTATCTCTATGATTTAACTGTGTAGTCTACTGTTTGTCTGTAGAGGCCTTTAAGACTACTGTTGGCAATGAATTTCTACAAGACGTCTTGTGTAGGAAATGTTTATCCAATTGTGAGCAATAAACCAGTCTAAACAATATCTGTAACAATGCTGCAGTTGTATATTGGTCTTCTATGTGGGCTTTAGATAAAGTGTTAAGATGAAAGCCCAGCCTGTCTTACAACTGCTTCTATCATCCAGCAGCAGTGCTGTGAACCAAATTGATACCAACATTAAGTTTTCACTGGGTCTATGACTTCCAGCTTTAAAAAGAATCGGAAGCACTGTTATTCTGCTCACCCTTTCTCAAGAGATTGTGTTCTTTAGAACTCACACCTTTGTATTTTAGGAATGCCTAATGCAGTATATTTGACACGGGGAAATCAAATCTAAAATAGCGTTTCTGGCTTTAAAACGATTTTATGAAGTGTTTTCCCTTGCCTGAAATCTACCTTAAAAAGGTAAGGCAAGAAAAAGATGAGATTGAGCCATGTATTGCTTATTGCTATTGCTCAGAAGTTCACAAGAAAATGCCTGCTTTGCTGTTCATGAATGGTCAGAACTGTAGTCTAGATACCTGACCTCCTTTTTCTCTCTGCTGGAATTTTTCCTTAAAACTGCCTTCCCGATAATCATGGTCCAATAGCTTTTTTTTTTTTTTTGTATTGTTGTACTGGTTTCCAGGAAGCTGTAGTAAAATCTCATCTTTATAAGATCAAATATAATCAGCAGGCTTCTTCCTGAACAGTCAGTGGCTTCTCTGTACACTTTGAATTTCATCCGTTGACCTTCTTTGGCTCTTCCTCTTAGCCTCTGCCTACAGGCATGACCTGCATTTCTATGAATCTGGTATTCATTTCCCTTAAATCCTGTTTATATATTCACTGCTAACAGGGTGAGAGGTATGCCAGAAGGATGCAGAACAAGCCGTTCAACTCTAATGAACACTCACTGGGTTAGACACTTGGCTGTTCTACCCACATCTTTACCAAATAGGATAAGCCAGATATTGTGGGCCTTCTTTATAGATGACATATAAAAAGAGACTTTAAAATATTTTGTAATTTTCTCAAACTCTTAAAACATAAGTGACAGAAGTTAGAATCTAAAAATATCGCCCACCAGTCTACTTCTCTGTGTAATCACATCAATCAAGGCCAACATTATCTCCTGCTGGAGTGGATGGACTGAACTATAAATGCAGTTCTTTCCTCTTTCATCTTCAACCTTTTTAAATCTCCAAAGAGCAGTTTCTTTAAAGCCTGAACCAGATAAGGTCACTACGTTACTTTATTACTATTTTTCGTTTTTTGTTTTTAATTAAAAATAGATTCATCTCAAATAAAATACATCCAGGCCACAGTTTCCTGGCCATCCACTCCTCCCCACTTCTAAGTGCCCACTCCCCCAGTTCCCCTCCCCCTCCATCTCAATTAGAAAACAGCAGGCCTCCAAGAGACAACAATCAAACATGACAAAACAAAATACAATAAGACAAGGGAAAAAAAACTCTTACTGAGACTGGAGAATACAACCCAACAGGAATATATTTTACAAATCAGAAAAATGAGTAAAAAAGACATACACTCTCAAAGTTAGGAGTGCCAGAGAACAGCAAGGTAATAGCCACAATACATACACAGAGACCACTTGAGCCCTGTTTAGTTGATGGGATTGGCCATGTTCTCCTGGTATCCTCCAACCCCTCTGACTACTATGATCTTTCTGTCCCCTATTCTGTGGGGTTTCTCAACTCTGAGGGGAGGAACCTAATGAAGACCTCCACTTTGGACTCCATTTCCACTTGATGTCTGCCTGTGGGCTGCTCTCATCTTATACCAGAGGAAACTTCTCTGATTACAACTAGACAAGGCACCAATCTATGAGTCCATCAGAATTTTTTTTTTTTTTTGGAAGTTGGGTCTACCCTAAGTCTCTAGGCTATTCAGTCTCTGATTCCTGGCCATCCAGGAAGTGTAGGGCATGGGCCTTCTCTCCTGGCATAATCCCCAAGTTAAACCAAAAATTGGTTGACTGCTCACATGAGTTCTGTACCACCATTGCAACAGTACATCTTGCAGGCAGGACAGATTGTAGGTTGAGGGTTTTATGGCTGGAGTGCGGTCCAGGATTCTCTTTGGAGTACCTTCAGGCACTAAAGAGACTAGAACCTGGGGATGAAGGCTCCATGCAGGTAATAACTCAACATCTTTATGTTCAATGAGCTATAAGCAAGTTGTCCTAGGCAAAGGGGCCCTGCTGATCATTTTCAGACTGCAAGCCTCTGCTCTAGCATCAGCCTGGGTTGTTTGGGGATCTCCCTGGGAATCCCTTGACAAACAGCTCTGCTGAATGGAACCCAGTCATGGCACTGAGAGCCCTGCCTGGTTACAAGAAATGGCCAATTCAGAATCCCTATCCTCCAAATCTAGAAGTCCTCGCTAGGATAACCATCATAATTTTCAGGGAGTTTCCACTGCACTCAGTTTATGAGAAAAGCTGCAATGAACATGGTTGTGATGTGGACTTTCCCTTTGTATGCTGTGAATACCATTAATGAATGAAGAAACTGCTTTGGACCTATAGCAGAGAAGAACTTAGGTAGGTGGGGAAAACTAAGCAGAATGCTGGGAGAAAGGAGGAAGAGTTAGAGAGGAGCCATGTAACCCACCATAGACAGATGCCACAGTAAGCCACAGCCATGTGGCTATACACAGGTTAATGGGGATGGTTAAATTAATATGTAAGAATTAGCCAATAAGAATTAATGACTACTTTTATCTCACAGGGGCTTAGAATTAAATTGGGTCTAATTAAATTGTTTATCTGGTCTTGAATTAGCTTTGATTTGTGAGATTTGTGATACCTATTGATAAAATTGTTCTTTTTTTTTAGATTCTTTAATCTGGTAGAATACAGGTTTTTATTTATTAATTAATTTTTCCAGCCCAATAATAGTTTCTACTCCCTCTCTCCTCTCTTCCCAGTCCCTTCCCCCAACTTCCCTACCCCACATCTTCTCCACATCCTTTCTCTTCAAACAATTGTAGGCCTACCCTGTATATAAGCCAACCATGCCATATCAAGTTATAATAAGACTAAGCACCTCCTTTCCTATCAAGGCTAGATGAGGCAACCCAGTAAGAGGGAAGCAGGTAGCAGAGTCAGAGACAGCCTCTACTCTCATTGTTAGTACCCCCATGAGAACACCAAACTACACAAGGATAAGCAAGCTACACAAAGGGGGCTAGGTCAGTCCCATACCATCTCTCTGGTTGGTGATTGAGAGTCTGTGAGCCATTTTGAGCCCAGGTTAGTTGATTCTGTGAGGTTTTCTTTGTGCTGACATTGACGCTTTTGATTCCCACAATTCTTCCTTCCATCATCTTCTTCTACAGGAATCCCTGAGCTCTGCCTAATATTAGCTGTGGGTCTCTGAGTCGATTTACATCAGTTACTGGGTGAAGTGATGTGGAAGATCCTTTCTGTATATGTGTTGCTTTTAGTGGTTGATGAATAAAGCTGCTTGGACCAATGGCTTAGCAGAGTAAAGCCAGATGGGAAATAAAACAGAGATAAAGAGAGAGAGTGGGTGGAGTCAGGGAGACCCCATGTAGCTACCAAAAGAGATAGATACCATATCCTTACCAGTAAGCTAAGAGATGCTTGCATGCTTTTCACCTGCATTTATAGTACATGGGACCATGTCCAAAGTGGGCAGCGATCTTAAGGGCTATTGGCTGAAGGAGTTCCCACAGCAGATGACAACTGAACAAGGCAACAATATATGAGTATAGCAGAATATCATTAGGAATCATTTCATTGACTTTTTAATTCCCAGTTACATCTGGTTCTATCCTAGGCCTCTGGGCTGTTCAGTCTCTGGATCTTGGCCCTCCAGGCAGTGTCAGGGGTGGGTTACCTCTTAGGGTATTGGTCTCAAGCTGAACCAGCCATTAATTGACCACTCCCATAATTTCTGTGCCACCTTTACTCCAGAATATCTTGTCAGCAGGGGTAAGGTTACGTGGCCTGGTGTGAGTTCAAATTCCTCCATTGGAAGCCTTGTTTGGTTATAGGAAATGGCTGTTTCAGGCTCCGTATACCCCATTGCTAGACTCTTCCTCATATTCCTGGGAGATCCATTGTACTAGGTTACTAGCTTGTTCCTCAAGGAAATGTAAATCAAAACAAATCTGAGATTCCATCTTTTTTTTTTCTTTCTTTTTTTTTATTGAGAATAAGAAAAAAAAGTTTCCGCCTCCTCCCAGCCACCCATTTCCCTCCCCC